>NC_057765.1:8394975-8659832 GCF_010389155.1 Erigeron canadensis | reverse complement strand
TCAACTGGTTGAGGTCCCTCAGATATTCACACATTGAAAATGAGTTGTATTTACAGAGTACTCATTCTGTCAAGGCCCTTCTGAATATGATGGACAGATGAAGGCTTCCTGCTCTTGACCCTCAATCTGTCCACCAGATCATTAAAGAAAATCTGGGCAAAGTCCACCCTGTACCCATGCCATAAGCAGTAAGCAATCTGGAGCTGTGTCTGGTTATCTGATCTAAACCTCCAGAACTGCCACCCAAACACTCAACAAGGTGAGTGAAGAAATATCTCCATGAATCTGTCAGCCTGCTCATATATACAGTGCCCTTTGAGCAGCTGACCATTTCATCCACTATTTTGTGTGCCCCATCAACCTGCACACCTCCCTAGTATTGATTCCAGATGGAATCTCAACATGCATTTCATTCTCATCGAAGTAATTCATCCCAGGGCATCTCTGAGGGAATCAACAGTAATGGTGAAGTGTTTGGTGCCTTGTTTTAATGTGTAGTGGATGGATTCATCACTTTCACGTACACAGCAGTATACCAGAATTCACAAAGATAGTCATGATACATTTTGCCCGGATTTAGGGTTAGGGCACCATAGAGTGGACTACTCAAGAAGAAGGGTTCAGCCTTCCAATGATTGAAGTTGCAGTGTGATTGTTGAGAGTTTGGCCATCCAGTTATTCATGTTTATGCGGATGGCATCGGCAGAAAGAAATATATGATTTGCCTTCTTGACATTATCAGCAGGAGTATAATTTGCGGCTAGAAGATTTTTAGGAGATGGTTTAGGAGCCATTTAGATATATGAAAATGAAAGTGAAGGAGTTAAGATTGAAAACAGAAATTTAATAAGAGAGATGATGTTGATTGGAAAGTAAATGAAGAAGGAATAAATGAAGGAATTGAAGATATGGGAGTAAATGATTTTCGAGATGAAACTGAAAGTGAAGGTAAATGTGGGTATTTATAGAAGAAAGAGAAAATGGAATTTAAACGGTAATTTGAAAAATTTCAAAACAATTTTAATCGGTTTTGACATCCGCATTTAATGTTTCCCATCACACATAAATGTATGACGGTTGACAGACCACAAAAATTACCGACTTGCACTTTTGGTCTTCCCAAGTAACAAACCATCATTTAAGCTGAAAAAGTCATGCCACGTAAGGTGAACAGTAACTGTCCAGATGAAAAATTTGTAAGGTTGGCATGCACTATCCTTAGTATTAAAAAAAATGATTTGACACACAAAGACTCATTTTAATGCATCTGGAGGTTGACTGGACACTCCAGTTTCACTGGTGGATTAGGCCAGTAGAACATGCATTAATGGTACACTGGAGGGACACTCCAGTAAGTACCCAGATTTGACCATTCTGGTAATCCTCAAACACGCACATCAACTAATATAAACAAATGAGAGGGACACATTTACAAAGCAACTGAAGTCACTTCAAAATGCACATCAACTTATCCAGTATTAATGAGAGGGACACATTTACAAGGTACTAGAAACATTTTTCAGAAAAATTTGTCCAGTGAGAAAATAAATTAATAAATTCCCTTTGAACTTAGATATAAAAAAATGTGGTCTGAGTCTTTCCCCTGGAATGGTGATCCATAAATCTATCAGTGCAAAGATAGTATCACAAAGGCGTTCGATAGCTTTACTGGTATAGATTTATAAATCTGGAATCAAAGAACCCTGCCAGTGTCACAAAGGCGTTCATAACAAGGTTCCAGATTAAGGGTTCAACATTCCCAACTCACTGACAGATTTTGAAAAGTTTTCTCATCCAAAGGTTTTGTAAATATGTCAGCAAGTTGTTTATCAGTGGGAATAAAGTGGATTTCAACATCATTTTTCATTACATGATCGCGAATAAAATGATACCTGACATCAATGTGTTTCGTCTTGGAATGCATGACTGGATTGTTTGAGATAGCAATGGCACTGGTATTGTCACAAAAGATAGGAGTCTTTGAATACTTAATACCATAATCAAGCAATGGTGCTTCATCCAGAGTATCTGAGCACAACAACTGGCTGCAGACATATATTCTGCTTCAGCAGTGGATAAAGAAACTGAAGTTTGCTTCATACTGGTCCAGCTCACCAGTTTGCCACCAAGGAAATGACATCCACCAGTAGTGGATTTCCTGTCTATCTTACAACCTGCATGATCTGAATCTAAATAACCCATTAGATCTAAGCCTGAGCCTTTGGGATACCAAAGACCCAAACTGGGAGTACCCTTAAGTACTTCAAAATGCGCTTTACAGCCGCCAGATGAGATTCTTTTGGGTTAGACTGATATCTGGCACAAAGACATGTTGCAAACATTATATCTGGTCTACTGGCAGTTAAATACATTAGTGAACCAATCATGCCTCTATAGGCAGTGGTGTTCACTGGCTTCCCATCAGGTCTGAATCTATTGTTAAAGGTGCAGAAATTGGAGTTGATTTTGAAGGTGAAGAATTCATATCGAATTTTCTTAAAATATCTCTAACATATTTTTCTTGATTAATAAAAATACCATCACTGGTTTGTTTAATCTGGAGTCCAAGAAAAAATGTTAATTCACCCATTAAACTCATTTCAAATTTTGAAGACATGATTTTTGAAAATTTCTTGCACAAAGATTCATCAGCAGAACCAAAAATAATATCATCAACATAAACTTGTACCAACAGAAGATTACCTCTTTCACGAAGAATAAATAAGGTATTGTCAATTGCACCTCTTTTGAAACCGTTTTCTGATAAGTGTTTGGTCAGGGTATCATACCGGGCTCGAGGGGCTTGTCTGAGGCCATACAGTGCCTTGTCCAGACGATATACCCAATGTGGATTCATCAATGAAGCATGGAGGTTGCTTGACATAAACTTCTTCTTCTAATTCTCCATTCAAAAATGCACTTTTTACGTCCATCTGGTAGACCTTCAACTTATGATGAGCAGCAAAGGCTAAAAACATTCTGATGGCTTCTAACCTTGCTACTGGTGCAAATGATTCTTCAAAGTCAAGGTCTGTCTGGACGTACCCTTGTGCCACCAATCTGGCCTTATTTCTGATCACATGACCATCTTCATCAACCTTATTCCTGAAGACCCATCTGGTTCCAATTGGTTCTTTCTTGCCAACTGGAGGAGGAACCAGATTCCAAACTTTATTTCGTTCGAACTGGTGAAGCTCTTCTTGCATAGCTATCACCCAGCTTGGGTCATTCATTGCCTCGTCAATCTTCTTTGGTTCAATCAGTGATAAGAAGCTGACATATAAACATTGTTCACTGGAGGCACTTCTGGTCTGAACCCCTCTACTGGAGTCACCGATAATCTGGTTGAATGGGTGAGCTTTTGTCCACTTAGAGTATTGACCAGGATTGTTTCTTACAACAATATCAGTGCAAGAGTTCAATTGATCTTCTGGAGTAGGATCTTGCCAGACAACTTCAGCATCTTCATCAGAATCTGTAAGATTACGATTTGCATCATGAAATTCTTCATTTAAAGGCATTTCTTGGATGACTGGCTCAAAATCAATTGAATCTGATACTGGAGGAGTAGTACGAACATCTGATCCAATAACAAGTTCAGAGGGTAGTTTGAAACTTACTGAAGGATAGAATGAAGTATTACTGGAAGGTTTTTCAAATTGCACTGGTTCCAAGTAAGGATGACTGGAAACATCTTCAGATGAATCTTTATTGTAATTGATAGGATCAGATTCACCAAAGATAATTGGACTTTCTGGGGGAGAATTAAGGGTTGGCCTTTTATTGATTGCTTCATTTGACTCATCAAATGTGACATGTATTGACTCCTGGACCTTTTCCAGTCTTTTGTTGTAGACTCTGAAGGCTTTGCAAATGGCTGAATAACCTAAGAAATATCCTTCATCAGCTTTGGCATCAAATTTGCCTAACTGACTGGAGTCGTTCAGGATGTATACTGGACATCCAAAAACGTGAAAATAACCAATATTTGGTTTTCTATTTCTCAATATTTCATAGGATGTCTTCTTGTGTCTCTTCACATATACTGAGCGATTTTGAGTGTGACAAGCAGTTGCAATTGCTTCAGCCCAGTACATTTTAGGAAGACCAGATTCAGCAAGCATACTCCTGGCAGCTTCTATCAGCGTTCTGTTCTTTCTTTCTACAACTCCATTCTGCTCTGGAGTGTGTGCTGATGAGAAATTCTGGGAGATGCCAGTGTCAGTGCAGAATTTCTCCAGAGTTGCATTCTGGAATTCTGTCCCATTATCACTTCTTAACTGACACATTTTTCGCTTGTATTTGAGTTCAATTTGCTTGATAAGAGCGATGACTTCAGCAGCAGTTTCATTCTTTGACCTAAGAAATATTACCCAACAATATCTGGAGTATTCATCAACAACTACCAGGGTATATTTCTTACCAGCACGAGTCTGAACATTCACTGGACCAAAGAGGTCCATATGAAGCATATGAAGGGGTTCAGATATGCTAAAATTCTGTTTTGTTTGAAACTGGTGCGTTTCTGCTTCCCCATCTCACATCCTGGACATGGCTTTCCTTTTTGAAGGAGACAGAAGGTATCCCATCTGCAAGTTGTTTTCTGGACAACTTGTTGATATTTTTGAAATTTAAATGGGACAACCTTTTATGCCATAGCCAGTTTGTGTCTTCATCATCCTTGGTATAGAAACACTGCTCTGAAGGAGAGCTTTCCATATCCATTACGTACACATTCCCTTTTTGGGAGCAATCAATACTACCTTCCAATCCTTATTAAATACGATGCCTTGAGAGATGTTAAATAACACCTGGTAGCCATCATCACACAACTGGCTCACACTTATGAGATTATATTTCAACCCATTTACATAAGCCACTCGTCTGAATTTGACTTGACCATTATTCAGAACACCGTATCCCTCAGTCTTTCCAGAACCATCATTTCCAAAAGTAATGGAGGGTCCGTCTGAAACTTCGAACTCCTCCAGCAGGGTCTTACATCCGGTCATTGTCCTGCCAGCAGCGCTGTCAAGATACCAAATATATTTCTTTCGATCACCCTGCACATCCACCAGATTATTAGTTTAAAGGTTTGCGAACCCATCGACTGATGGGTTCTCTGGATCCACAAGGATGGATCCCAGCTGGTATCTGGTTGATTTCACTTTCAAAAATAGTGGGTTTCTCAGTAAACACCACTGGAACTGACAGTTTTGAAACCTTTTTCTTTTTCTTGTCAATAGGTGTGCTCGATTTTTCTTTCTTGGAAAAGGTTTTGTATTTTGTTTAGGGCCAGATGAAGTACCCGCAAAATTGTTAATTCTTGCATTACAACTTTGAACTTGACGAGCCAGTAGTTGAAACTGACTCTCCAGCCTTAACAAAATATTTTCTTCAGATGACACCATAGCCTTTCCAGTTGACTGTACTTTTGGCTTAGGTGGAGGAACAACATTCTTCTTTTTCTGAACCTGGGGTTCTTTAGAAGATGATTGAGGCAAAGGTTTATTCTGCTTAACCTTCTTGACTGGAGCATTCATCTGTGGAGCTCCAGTCTTAACCTCAGACAATTGAACAGGAGGAATAATACAAGTTTTGGGTGTTGTTGGTTCATCATAGATAGTGCTAGGTTTTAACACTTCAGGCAGTCGGTCAACAACAGGTATTAATGCAGCAGCATTAACATCACCCCCCAGATATGCACGTTTTTGGGATGGGAACTCGTTACGTGCAGCATCATATGGTTTCTTGGTCTCAAGCCATGACTGGATAACATGTTTTTCTTTTGATAAAAGATTTTCCAGTTCTTCTTTTTCTTGGACCAGTTGTTCAGTAACCAAAACTTGTGCTTTGAAAGCGAGTTCAATATCTTGCAATTCTTTTAACTTAGATTGTAAGTTTGTCATTTCAGAAAAATCTGTTTCAAAATTATTTGACATTTCTGAACGAACAGTTTCCACAAACATTAAATCAGAGTTTAAAGCTTCAGCAATGTCCAATTTTAATTCAGGATCAGTTTCTTTGTCATAATCTATTACCTTTTTAATGACAATGTCCACCCATCTTCCAGATGTGACATCTTCTTTCACCAGATGCTCTTCATCAGCTAGAGCCATATAACAACAATCTCTTTCCTCTTCATCATCAACTGATGATTCATCAGAGGGAACCCATTCTTCTTTTGCCACCATGCATTCATTATTATCTTTCTCTGCAGACATGAGAGCAATTTGAGCCTTAAGCTTTTTGTATTTTAATCTGTAGCTATCATCAGGCTTGTTATACGAAGTTGATAGACCAGATTGTGAGACAAACTGATTGGACTTGCACTCCTTCATGAAATGACCTTTTCTGCCACACTTAAAGCATGTCAGATTGGTCTTGTCAGTGGAAGAACTGGGTGCATTGTGTCCAGTGGGTCTATTAGCTCTGGCTTTGAAACAGTTAAACGTTTTAGCCACCATAGCCATCAGATCATCACTATCAGTTTCATCATAATCTGGAGAGATATTATTCATGACTCCAGAATCCATTAATTCAGACATCATCTTCTTCATTGAAAATACATTCTCGGAAGACATTAATGCTGTACATGGTGGTTCAGTATGACTAACCACAGGGGAACTACTAGAAGCATGATTAATAGCATCTTTTTCTGCCTCAATTCTCTGGGCTTGATTCTCTTCAGTGAATCTGAAGGCTCCATACAAGATGACAGAGTATGGGAATGCAAGGTTTTACCTTGTCTCAAGACCACGATCATATGAGACCATTTTGAAGGAAGAATATCACAAAAATTTTCAAGAAGTATGTCCTTGTCCTTTTCTACCCCAAGTCCTCTCAACTGGTTTATGATGGACATAAATCTGGTGTAGGTACCAGTTAATGATTCATTGGGTAGGGCAAAAAATGACTCGTACTTCTTATTTAAAGCCACTTTCCTGGTAACAATAATATCATCACCACCTTCATACTGGTTCACTAGTTCATCCCACATGCTTTTGGCACTGGGATAAAGCACTAGTGTGGGAATAAGAGCTTCAGGAACGACCCCGAGGATCATGACTTTTAAGGTAGTGTCAATTTTGACCAGTCTCCTTTCCTCTTCAGACCAATGTTCCTCTCTCTTTTCCCTCCCAGATCTTGCTCCAGTTGGATCAAGAAGTGGATTGAGAGGACTTTTAGGAACATAGGGTCCTTCATTTAAAATTTTAAGCATATTCCTCTCAATACCAGTAACATGTAATAACATCCTAGCTTTCCACGTGCAAAATTCATCACCATTCCCACTGAATTTGGGAACAGGAGTGTTTGAGTAGTGCACATGCACGTGTGGAGATTCAGGAATAGGAGGTGGTGGTGGTGGATTATTGTTAGCATGGTCATTGGTTTGTTCAAATTCATTTATGGGTGGAGGTCCAGTGTTTAAAGGGTTTCCTTGTGTATTCTCTGGGTTGGCCATCGAGAGAATGCAGATCTAGGGAAGTATGTTAGCCTTCTGCTCTGATACCAATTGTGAAGTCCCTCACTCGATGGTTTAACCCACAAGTGTAGAATAACAAGTCAAGTAATCACTAGATAGGACTAGTATGAAACTTCAAGTAAGCACTAGAATGGACTAGTATTACGATAAATATAAATGCAAGAATATATATATAACGTAATACGTACTTAAGCAATATAAAGATAAGCAAGTAAGTAAATAGTGAGACACAATGTAATTTTCAAGTGTATTCTATTTATTGATGTTAAATAAAATACAAGGTTGTTGCGGAACAAGATATTACAAAGTAAGTATCTAAACAACCTATGAATTACAAGTGATCTAATCTTTGCTAAATAAATTCTTTGATCGAAATACTTAAAGTTGTGAAGTATGACTGTTTAGATTGAGAGTATTTGAGCAAAGGCACCAAATTGCAAAAGTATGTAATTTGGACGAGGAAGTGACTTGGTATTTATAGGCAAAAAGAATAAATATAATATTCTTTTGCCGTACAAATATGGTTACATGCATTTAAGGAAATTACTTTAATTCCTTAAAAGCATTAATTAAAGTACAAGAATCAAGTCACATGATAGTGACTTGTCTTCTAATTAACCAACCACGTTTACATGCTTTTAAAAAAAGACAAATGGATTATCCGGTTAAAGGCATAAGTCAATTCCTCGTAATCAGTGTTCAGACTTGTAAGGTCTAGAACACTGACAAGGACTCCAGTCAGGAGATCTGGTAAGTCTTCCAGTGAGCTCCGCTATTTGTCAGGCTTCTTTCTTCAGACTTCAGTCTTCGACTTCAGTGAGAATGTTCTTCAGTGGAAAGATCTTGACTGGAGTGAAGTCCAGTGAACAAATCTGGTGGAATCCAGATTTCTATACAAGTAAGTTGTTCACTGGTCTTCACATAATTTCTGGACAAATCTTCAGAGGGCTCCAGTGGTCACGTCTGGAGCGAGTCCAGTAAATCTGGACCTAACAATAATATCGTAAACCCCTTGTCCAGCTAAAATCTAGTTAGACATTATACATGACACTTTACCAATTACCTAAAAGGGTAATGGAGGGAACCCTAGTCCCGGTACCACAATTAGATACCTATCGACTCACCCCGTATGGGCCATATGATGTCGGTACAATACCTCCATCCTAATCCCCATATGATCTGGCACCCCGAAGATCAAACCCGTGTATTTAAATTTAACATGTGGGTCTAGACTTCATTGATAACGTGTACCTTAAAGAAATTAACTTTTTTGCCAAACGGAGACCGAACCTGAGACTTTAAGGTCATCAAGTGTTTTTCTTACCACTAGATTAAGTCCTATTACCTATAGTTTTAAAAACATATAATTAGTAATAGCTTTTTGCTTTTATCTATTTTATTAGTAATTTATTAAGTAAAATGAAAGTCATTAATAATCTATTACACCAAAAAAAATAATTATATATCAATGTTCACACCCTTAATTTTCACATGATAATATAGAAACGTACCATAATAATTTATAGAGAAAAATTCATAAAAAGTAACATTTTTACTCAAAATTCTTAATAAAGGTAATCTATTTAGATTTCGCCTATTAAAAGGATTTCTTTTTTAAAAAATTCTCAATAAAGGTAATGTCGTTAGTTTTTATCGTTAATCACCCGTTAAATGCCACATCATCATGCCACGTCATTAAAATATGTGACGTGGACATAAAACATGGTAACTCCATTGTTCATCGAACTGTAGTTAACACTAATCCTTTTTTGAAAAAGAATAATAATTATCATCATCATCAATTTCTAATCCTTCTAAAAGAAAAAAAACCCAGATCATTTGTTTTTGAAACTTCCATTTTCTTATCGTCCTCCACATATTCCATCTTTGAGATTCAATAACAATATTCATACACACAAAAATATATTTTCAGATCTTATAATCTATTACCTATACTACCATATATATCTACAACGATACACCATCTTAATTAGGTACTCCTTACATGTCCGTTGCTTATACACTATTCCTTATTATTTTTGGCTGCCCGTGAAGAACACAAGGAAGAAACAAACCCAGATCTTTTTTTATTTTTTGGAGGCTTGAAAATCAACACTACACACCTAAACATCTTTTTGAAAATCGTTTCTTGTGTTCTGAGAAATCAAAAACCAGCCACCGCAACCATTACTCGAACCCATCCGATCTGGGTTCTTTAATTCAGATCTGGTGTGGATTTCAGTAGAGATGCGATGATGTAGTCCGATCATTGGGGTTTGAGATGATTTTTTTTTTCTAAACAAAATCGATTAATGATATATAGATGATATAGATATAGATATATATCTATATGTATATAGATATATAAATGGATGGGTTTATGTGTAGATGAGTTTTGATATATACAAAGAGAAATGATTTAGAGACCTAATTAAAAGGCCTAAAATTTTGCCTAATGCCACCTATATCTTTATTTATGGAATTACGTTGTTTTATGATTATCATACCCTTAATCTTTATTCTTGAATGTCAAACACATAACTTGCCACTATATTAAAAGCCCTTCTACGTATTTAGATTATTTTTCATATAAGTTTTTTTTAACCTTAATTTATTTCAAACGATTATATTAAAGCTGGTGATCTTTCATGTAAGTCTCTTTCTGCCTGATTTTTTTTACCCTAAATTAAATTTTAGTTGTTATAAGATTTGGTATTGTTTTTCGTAATCTATTGCATTTTGTGTATATTATTAATCTTTTGTTTTTTGATGTTATACATAAAGGTGAGGTTATATGGCTAAAATAATTATTTCGAGAACATTATGGAAAGGAATATCTAATTTTTTTCAGAATAATTGTAGTACTTAGTGTCATTTTATAAATTCTAAACCAATTCAATTTTTTTTTATTTTGCTATGCTTCTAGACCAATTATAATGTATGAGAGTAAATACCCGCGCATTGCGGCGCTAAGATGGTAGGGTGACAGGTCATAGGTTGTGATAGGTCATAGGTTGTGACATGTCATAGAGTGTGATAGCCAAATGCCTTAACCGTAAGGACTCCACCCTCGGATTTAAAAGTTCGTTGAAAGTATATCGAATGACATCTCTAATGAAAGAGCATGAAATTTTAAGAACATCCATATAATTTTTATAATTTATCGATTTACGGTTTTTGAGATAAATTTTTTTGAATGAATTAGAGAAATTTATAGAGGAGGGAGAAAAATGAGTGGTTGAGATTTGAGGAAAGAGACCAAAATTAGTGGTTGATATTTATTTTAAGGGTATTATGAATAAATGATAGGGTATTTTAGGGTTTTCACTTATTGAAAGTTAAAATTTTGGAGGGAGGAAATGTTTTATAATGTAGTAGATATAATCACTATAATGAGTTTGTTTTATTAATTATTATTATTATTATTTGCGTAATATCAAATTAACTATATATATGATTAATAATGTGGTGTTGTGTTCTACATAATGTTATATGTGGTCAACGTTAAAGATACTATGTTAATATTATTATTATATTATTGTGTATATATATTTTGTAAATAAAAATAAAAAAGTGACAGTATGGTGTATCAGTGTATGTGTATTTATGCATCCAGAATTTATATTTATGTTTATTAGCCGTGAGGTTGCTACGGGTCAATCTTTTGAGTTAAAAGTCAATAAAAACATGTTACCAATATATATTTAATATTTTTTATTGCATAAATAAATAAATATTGTGGAAAATTATAGAGATGACACATAGGATAAAATCTTATGTGGCAAATTTTAAAAATAGTTTTAAATTAAAGAGGGTTTTAAAAAGTTAGGATTCCTATTATTTTAATATTTATATAAATATATATGTTAGTGCATGTTATGTTATAACTTATTCATAACATTTTTATAAGGTTTAAAGGTGCAAGCAATAAACCTTTTTTCTTTAAAAAAAAAAAGAAAAGAAAAAATGACAGTTAACAACATATTATGTGAGAAAATGTGTGGTGTTTCTACAACCAACATAAGATAAGAAGGTATAAATAGGAGCAATTTTGGCAAAATGAATGATATCTTAATCTTATTCCTAATATATAATAGTTAAGTTCGATATCAATAAGCTTGTTTTTCTTTCCTTACGGAAAGTACATGCTTTACTACCATTAAGGGTGACAATCGCATCTTTTTTTTTGGCAAATTCATGTGCTTCAACCACCTTCTTCAGTGATTGTGTAAAAGTTTGAATCCTAGCTACTAGTTAAATGCCCCGCATGCGGGCTATGTTGATAAAGATAGAGACGTGATAATGGCACAAATAAGTGGTGGCAACAACAATTTGTGGTGGTGATGGTTACGGCGACGAATATATAACAAATGAGTCTTGACATATCTAATGAGTCTCAAAATAGCACAGAAAGGACATAACGCTACTAACTTTTAAGTAAAAATGTATTGAAACAAAAGTAGAAAGCGAGGGAGCCCTAAAACCCTAATCCACTTTCATAGCCTGGGTGACTACATTACAAGACGTGTTTAGTTCATATAATGTTTAGAATGAAGGGAATTCGTCAAAGAAAATGAAATTTGAAAGAATAGAATTTAATGGATATGTTTTTGGCTTTTTAAAGATTCAGCTTTCGGACGGAATTAAAATTCCCCCTCATCTTAAGGAATGGATATTTTATTAAATGAGAGAATATTTACACTCCGACGGAATGAACATACTGATCTTTGAACAATCAAACACATTAAGAACATTCTGATCTTTGAATAATCAAACACATTAAGGATAAATATTTAAGCAGCATGGTTGGATCAGTGGTAAACACCCTTGTCTCTGGAGACAGAGGTCATGGGTTCGATCCTCATCCCATGCAAAGGTTAGAGGGCCTTTTCTACCATTTAGGTAGAAACTGGAAGCAGCCTCTCAACTTAGGTAGAGGTAAGGTCTGCCTACATCTTAACCTCCCCATACACCGTCGAGGTATTGAGGCTCAAAACCCGCGGAAAGCGGCACTGAACAGTTACTTACTTACTTTTTTATTATTAAGGATAAATATTTAATTCTAATTTTATCAGATCATATCAAATAATGTGAACAAAACACGATTTGGGTGGTTTTGTTCCAAACAAATAGTTTGAAATTGATAGTTCTAGAGTAGGTGGATTCTCGGTGGCCCTTTAGTTTTTAATATTAAAATTTGGACCTTTACATAGATCTTGCATACAGTGGACAAATAAATATGGGTCCATTAAAAGGAAAGGTAATGGAGCAGCCCGCATAAATCTGTTCTCGGCCCTGTTTTTATGAAATAGATAGACAAGGCAACTCTATCTTACTATTTAACGACCCCTATTAATCGGCGTATTTTTTTTCGGATTAATAGGGAGTTTTTGTTTCATCGGGATTTTTTAAATAAACATTTCTGATTTGAGTGAGCTCTCTTATGAGGGTCAGGTTAAAACAATATATACTAGACCTCTCACTGTCAAATCACAATACGAATTTTCAAACAAAATTCACCTTTTAAGGTATATATATATATATAAAAGAGATATTTCACTTAAGCTATCCGAGAATAATATTTTAATATTTGTCATACTTTCTATCAAGTTTCATGAAAATACCCAACCTTTTTTTGGAACAGATAAAAATACCTAGACCTGCATCCAAGTTTACGATATCTAATAATATACTAAAACATAATTGAAGGGTTCTTGAGAAAACATGTGACGTAATCCTTAACCAACACGTGTACTTTCTTATAATATCTATTCAATTATTTTACATAATGATATAATAGTTCTAATAATAATAATTTTTTTATAAAGAATTACAGAATCCTAATCAAACTATGTTTTTTTTAATTAAATTATATAATTTTATTTAGATGAAAATAACAATTCACACCCTCTTTTACTATTATACATTGTAAACAAACAAATTACATATATTAATTGATTGCAGCTTCATAATTCCGAATACATTTCTTGTGACAGTTACTTTGACCGCACTTAGGATTACATGGATTGGTTGATGGGCAGATGTGTGATTGGTTAAAACCCCGAATAAAATGGTCTGAATAACCTAGAACTCATGTTATGGTTCGAACCAACGGAGTGAGATTAGTGGTTGGAGTTCTTTTCTTTGAAAATAGAGGTAAAGAGTTCGATCATCATGACCAGCAAGACTGGAGGTCTTTTTCTATCTTTGGTAGAATCTGACAGCAACTTCTTTACCTTTGGTAGGGGTAAGACCGTCTACATTTCAACCTCCCCATACAATTTCGAAAACGATATTGAGAGCCAAAACTCATGAAAAATGACATTGGAGTTACTTATTTCATGTAATGTGTCCGAACAAAACACATGGTTTAAAAGATCTACTTCGTGTTTGTAGAGAGCCCTTGTAATTCATAGGTAATTTTGAATTTTGTATATTTCACATGAATCAAGGAGTTAGAAGGAGTTAGATATTGTAAAACAAGTATTAAAATAAAACAAATAGGATAAGATCTTGACCTTTATATCATGGTTAAATTGATGCACGAAGATTCGTGAATCAATTGATGCACGATGATTTTCATGATGCGTGGTGATTTTCAGTGAAGAAAAACCAATTGTTATATTTGTTTTACTTGAATACTTATTTTATTTTACCTAAAACCTAAATATATAATCTTCTTAATAATATTGCAATGTCGCACTCATTTGAAAGTTATGCACATTATTTTGAGTGGTGGCAATTTGTTCATAAACTTCACGACTGTAATATTTGGACACAATAGATCGATTCTGCTTCATTTTGGCTTTTTTTCTGACAATAGATATCCATTTTATTTAATAAATTTTCACTATAATGGAAAAATTTTAAACACGGATAAAGATATAAATAATTAATAAAATAAAGAATATATAATAGATGTGGATATAACACATCCCGTGTTGCATTACTTTTCGGAATGAACTATTTATTTATATTGTAAGTAAATATAAATAATTGAAGAGAAAAAGTAAATTAATGTATAACCATAAATAAAAAGATGTAAAACACAAACATATAAAAACAAATATGTATGTGAAACACATAAACACATATATACAAACTTTATGTAATTACATAAAATAACAACTATATAAATAATTTTGGGCTAATAGTAAAGCTGACTGGGTTTCTACTGGCTTTCGATCTTTGGACAGCTAACCTTGCCCAATTGGACATTGTTTTATCCCACCCCTAACTATGAAGAGCTTCGAGATAAACCCTTTATCAAATCAAACAGACGTCTAAAGATAATCAGTCTCTGTTCTTTCGATTGTTACAGATCATAGATCCATACAATCCATGCATTAAACATTCATATCCATTTCATGTTCAATATTTATCTATTTAACTTCATCTATTTAAATCGATAATGAATCAGATGGAATAGAGATATTCATTGAATCGATTTACAACCCACGAAAGTGAAAGGAAAAAGAAAAGAAGAAAATAAGAATGGGACAATAGCTAAACTGGTGGACAAAAAATTTTAAGGAATAAATACTTGGAGTAAATATGGAACCAAATATGACCCAGACAACCTACAAACATTTTTATCACGTTTTGGGTAAGAACAACTAAAAAATTATCTAAAAAACAAACTACTTATAATCAATCCATTCTATGTACAGTCTCCCAACAATGATATATCTTCCAACAAAATGTGATAAATTTAAGGAAAAAAAACTACAACAATTAACAACATTTGTTACTCAATAATGATTTTGAATAAGAGAAATTTATTCATTGTATAGATCCTTAATTTCATTGAAAAATTTATTATATAAAAGCTTGAATTTAGCTTTCAGTCTAACTTTTAACTATGAATAATACTTGAACTTATACATTTTATAACATTGATAAATATAGATTACCATCTAATCTGAAACGAAGCTAGAAATTTAGGTCGAAGGAGATCCGATTTCTAAACCCTCATTTTTAAAGATGACTATAGACAAAACTTGCAATGGATGGTTGGCGGCTCGACGGGGCCAAACACCGGCCACTCCTTGCTGGTTCCGCCACTACATCCAACAATCTAGCCTAAAACGACAAACGTGAAGTTGACAACCGACGAGAACCCGAATTTTCCTGCTCACCATCATTCGAAGATCTTGGCGACCTTGGAGATTCCAAACTTCGAATCAAAAGATGTTTCACTGCAGAAATCAAATCCTCGGATTGATCCGTTGGGGGCGAATTCGCAAATTTCTTGCAAAACTTCATATGTCGATCCAATGCTTCCTCTTCCGAATCCGAACACGCTCTTTCCTTCTCATCTTTCACTGCTTCCGTACATAGCCCACATATCCAACGCCCTTGGTTCCTTTCTTTCACGGTTGCAATATATGTCAATGTACACTCTTCCGTTAAACCACAACACTCGCATTTTACACACTCCACGTCCCCACCACCACATCCACCGTCTATTTTAACGGACGTTAGTTGGGCTCCAATACTAGAAGACATTATAATCAACGTTTCCTTCACCATTTATCACAAAAAAAAAAAAAATCAATAAATTTCAAATTATTCTACGAACTATATTACTACTACTAGTAATTAGTAAATCTACAATATATAGCACGTAAAACATATATATGGTTTATTGGTATTAATGATAAAGTATTGGAAAAATAAAAAAGTCAATTCAACTCACCAATTAATCTGTGTAATTGACCAAAAAAACGTTCCAAATAGACTATTTCTTTCACCAAATTTATGAATACAAAAATTATCCTTCTTCTTCAACAACTTCACCACCAATCAATAACAATTTGAAAGATGATAATTTCATACACATTTCAAAAAGCCTATTTCGGCTTAGTTATGTGCAAATATTAATAAACAAATGACTAGAAACTAGATTCAGGGGTTCTATGTGTGTAAGAGATATAGATATATAGATAGATATATATGGATGCGCATTTAATAATACGACAAAGGAATGCCAGCTCTAATCATTTGTTTGTTTTTAAGGACCTGTAAATATCAGTACACGTCAGCATAAATGCCCAAGAAAATTCACATGGGTTACGTATCACACTGCTATATCTTGTCTCGTCAACTTATCTAAGCCGTTGGTTTTGGACTTGTTCCTAGTAGATAAAAAAAATTTTTTCTTTTTTTTAACATTTAATTTTCCTAGTAGATAAATAAAGGTGTTTTTCTCCTTTATTTCTTATTTTTCGTGTTTATCCTTCTGTTTGTTACTTTACGAATTATAACAGTGTAATATCGGTTTTTTACTGTATATATATAAAAAATATTGAGATATATACAGTTTTATATATGTTTAAAGATAAAAATATTATTTTTAAAATTAAGGTCCAGTTTACAAGGGATGAGAAAATCGAACTCTTCGTCTCAAAATGCAAACAGTTTAATTTATACTTAATCCAGCCTAATATCTGTTACGTACTTTACGTAGATTGAATTCTTTTATTTATTTATATAATAATAGTTGTATGTCTTGGATAATTGTGTACGAAAGTAAAGCACTTATGTAAGTAACCTCTATAATAATCCTAGCTAGGATATAGTTTGGGTTCATTAATTTTGTTCAATGGTAATGATCAGCAAGATGTCCATATCATTGTCCTATGAAAACAAACCTTTTTATAATTATAATTTTCTAATAATAGTCATATGGAAATAAAGTTTAATTATTTTATTATGAAAATTAATTCTGAGAACGTAAGAACAATAAGGATAACACGTTGTATATTATAATGGAAAATAATTAATCAACTAAACTTATATATCTAAAAGTTAACTTAAAACTTTATTAAATCGTTTTTTTTAATCTTATTTTTTATTCTTTTATATGTTAATATCCAACAATTAAGTTGATGTATATACATATGAGTTAATTTAATTGATTTTATCATTATCCAATATAACTAGATTAATACTCGGTCGGTGATCGGGTTACTAAGTAAATTCAAAAGCTTTTTATTCAAAATCAACGTTTATTGTGAAATCGAGCATAGTGTTAAAAATAAAGTCTTAAATTTTGTATGTGGTTTAATATAAATTAAGATTGTCAATACTCGATCTTATCCGAAATTCGATATTAAGTTGACCTGAAAGCAATGGTAGGATTGTGAATCTCGGCCCGGCAACCCGTCAATTTGATTTTTTTGGTTGGGGTCGAGTGGACCTTTTTGGTTAATAAGTCAACCAACCAACCCAAAAATATTTAAATTTATTTTTAATAGATAGAACCACCAACTCATTTGATCCGACAACCTAAATCCCATTTGACTTGGAATTAACCCATCAACACACTAACACATATTACTTGAGATCAACCTACCAACCCATTTAACACGTCAACCTAGGGATGTGAACGGGTTGACACCTAGCCCGACCCGGACCGAATTGGCATGCCTCGTAACCCGGGATGGCATGAAAAACGAAACTGAAACCCGACCCGTTAACCTCTCGGGCGGGACGGTTCGGGCCCGGGTTCTGCAGGATTGGGTTCACTCAAACCAGTTTAGCCCAAAATATTTTTTTGTTTCACTATTCATATGAGAAAGATGAAGGAATATAATTGACTGCATCCATTGGAGTCCATGTACGTATTACTGCATCGATTGGCGGCCAACCGATCAACCCACCAATCCATGTGACCCGAACTCAACCCACCATATTATTGTCAACCTAAATTTATTTTTTCATGTTGGTGGTTGGGTTCGGATTGACAGGTCGTTTTGGTTAAGAAAATCGATTTTGATATCAATTCGGGTTCGGATTGGGTATTTTCAACCCACCAACTCGAACTTGTTAGTCTAAACCTGTAATAAATATATTATAATTATATTTATAAATATTTTAGTTATTGTTCTAGAGTTATTTACCCCTATATTAAAAATTTTAAAATCTGTGGTTGATGAAATGGACAGTCGTCAGCTTCACCCGTTTTCTAAGTAAAGTTTATGATCATCATTTTTAAATTTGATTTAAGTGAAAATTTAAATTTTGATTAAGTCGACCCGGGTTAACCCAAACCCGGGTTTACGTTTAGATAATTGACCCGATTTTAATACCATGTCGGTTCGTGTTAGATATTTTAATCTGCCAACCCACACCCGTTATATTTTTTTTTTAAAATAATGGTGGTTAGTATATTAACGTTAAGATGTTCGTCTTATAATATTTAAGACTGTGTAAAATCTTAAATCATAATACATACTCAAAATAATATATTTCGAAAGTGTTTCACTATTTAATCCACATAATGAGTTTTATGATAATGTCTTTTCATGAGTAAATATAGTTGCAGCATAACTCTTCATATTTTATCATAATCAACGATGGTAAAATTAATTGTTTTAATCTATAATGTTCAATCCTGATACAGTGCAATTAATTTTTACATTTTAAAATATTAATCATTATTTGTTAGTAATTAAATGCGTAAGACCGAATATTAACATGGAACTATATTCTGTCTCCTTTAACCCTGATCGATTGCTTAAATTATCTATCTAGCGACGTCAAGATATTTTATAAATTTTATGCGACATCAAGATATTTTATAAATTTTATACTATATATAACAACATAAGAAAATTACTATATTTATAAATGTAATACTTTACTATTCTTAAGTAGTTTATAAAGTAATAATAGTAATAATAACAACAATAATAATAAAAAATAATTAATTAAATCATTTAGGCATGTAATGCTTCAAATATAATAATATTAATCTTATATAAATTAAGTATATAATCTTATAAAGGAGTTTCGTTTACTTTTGTATATATATAATAAAATAATAATAACATTAATTAATTAAGTGACATAAATCACAATCTTAATAGGTGTGTTTGGTATATTTAGTTTGGATTATTAAGCTATAATGTTAGTTCCATAATAATAATAAAAAGGTGTAATTTGAAAAGCTATTTGAGATTTTGGATAAATTATAGATAATAATTAATAAACATTAAAGAGTTACTTTGTTTAGTTAAGTTTGACTTTTAATTTTAAGGGTTAGGATTAACTTGACTATTAATTTGAGTAGCCAAGATTAAAAGATAGCTTTATTTTTTTCTCTATGCTCTACCAACAATATATATATATAATATGTTTATGAGTTCAAATCTCCGGCCTGCAACCAAATGTAGGTCTTATTTGATCACATTATATATATATATATATATATATATATATATATATATATATATGGCAAAAAGGAATATAAGGTTGTCCGACATACTAATATATTATTATTTATTGTTTAACGAATAAATGTCTAGGCTCCATGATTTTTATGCTTTAAAAAATTAATATGTTAGTGTCCGACATCTAAGCTTAGGTACCTAACAGTTTTATATTCTCATCCCTTATATAGTGAAAAGTTATTTTGAGAACTCAAAAAAAGCAAGAACCTTTAAGAACCATTTTGAATTAATCATGGCCTTAGAATTAGTTAATCAATGGATGTAATTAAATTAACATTTATAATTTATTTTAGAATTTAGATTGTATTTTAATAATTAGAAAAGGACTATTTGGTCATTTTGATTTAAGAAAAAAACTGTCATAATTTAATTATATTTTCTAATTCTAGCCATTGGGTAGGTTTGGCACAAAAGCTTGTAGCTGGGGCTGTAGTTAAGGGCTTGAGGCTGGAGCTTGAGGTTGGGGCTGGGGCTGGTTTTTTTTTTCAACTCTTTTCATACGAACTTTTATTTTAAAGACTTTTTGGGGCTTTTAGGAGTTTTTCAGGACTGGGGCTTTTGATTTCTTATGTATTACCAAACAAGGCTTTAATTTTCAAAGGAGTTTATTTTTAAGAGCTAGGAGTTTTTAAGCCCTTAAAAGCCCCTAAAATCCTCTTGCCAAACATACCTATATCACAACTCACATAAAAAAATCATTTCTCTCTTTAAAAACCTAACAGTCGTGATCTATTTTTTTTTTCAAGAGAAAAAATTGATTGCGCAGATCAAGAAAAATGCGAAACAAGGTAAAATGGTAAGATTATTCTTTTCATTATTTACACGTGGATTTGGATTCATTATAATTCCTTGTTAAGATTTTGAAATAATATATATACATTGTGGGTTATTGGCTTTTGCAGAGCAGCACTAGCATATCAAGAATAAATAATATAGAATATATATAAAAAAAACGTTTGTAAATAATGAAAAGAATTGTAAGTAATTGTTATTATTGGTTTTATATTTATTATTAAAAAAAATATTACGAGTATTAATTTGTAAGTGATGAAAAGAATTGTAATTAATTGTTAGTTTTTATTCGTGATCCAATGGCGAGTAACATTAGGATCGAATGGTCGCGTTTGGTTCACAGAATTTGATGGAATTGGAATTAAATTCTATTCCTTAGTGTGTTTGGTTGGTTAACGATGGAGGAATCACATTCCGTTGGAATGTTAACATTCCCTCATTTGATGGAATCTCCATTCCTTAGGGATGGGGGAAGGAATCTCATTTCGTCCCTCACTTGAATCTTCAAAAAATCAAAAACATTCCGTCAAATTTCATTCCTTCATATTCCAATTCCTTTGAAAGATTCCATTTCTTCTAAACACATTCTGCGAATCAAACACGCCCTTATATATTTCTTAGGCTTACGATGCAAGATTTTATTAGGTTTTAATACTTTCTTGTCATATATATTTGGTTAATAATATCCTATTCTCAATAATTTTTCTTTATTTTTTTCTAGGTCTATAAATAACTAGATCAATACCCGGTCGGTGACCGGGTAAACAATCTACCATTTTTTTTTTATTTATATATATAACAAGGTACTAAATTCTTTTATGAAGAAACAAGGACCGTTAAATGAGTTTCAACTTTTGATTACAACCCTTAGATCTAAATAATAGTACCATTACCAAATTTAATATTAAGTAAACACAAAATTAGTCCATCTAATTTAAATAATTTACACTTTTTTGTTTTTCATCACTAATTTACACTTTCCACTATTAATATTTAATCACTAATATTAAGAAAACATAATATTAGTCCTTGTATTTTAAATAATTAAATATTGTATACTTAATTAAATATATATATACGTAGGAAGCCATAGATCAATCAATCAGTGTAATGTGTAAACATAATAAACTTATATATATATATATATATATATATATATATATAGGGGGAAGTGAGTTTGAGGTTGTCTCTCATCTAAGCTTAGATGGGGAACCCCTCATATTTGGTTTTTATAATCATAAAAAACATAAGAGCCATGTATTTATTTAAAATTCAAACAAATTTTTGATATTTGTATGTGAGGGGTTCCCCATCTAAGCTTAGATGGGGGACAACCCCATACTCACTTTTCCCATATATATATATATATTCATGCATGTATGAATTCATATTGTAATTGTACTATTAAGTTATCAAATTGTTTACAATTGTATTATATACATTAAAGTCTTTTAGATTATCTGATTATTATTTAACCAATATAGATAACTATTAATTTATTAATTAAAAAATAATTGATACTAGATTAAACCCGTACGTTGTACGAGATAATTGAGAACATAAATATAAAAACAATAATTGATAGTTACATTATTATTCATAGTTATGGTAATATAAAGAACTGTCAGATTACAACTGATGGAAACAATTAAATTATATTTTATGAATATATGATATACGCCAAGTATATATAAAGCAATTAAAACTTATTATATGTTTATCTCGCGTATTTATATTGTCTCGCGTAATATGTGGGAAAATATAATTTAACTTTTATATAAACAAAAATACGATTTTCTTAAATAATTATTAACCAATTTAAATATTTTATTTAACTTAATCAACATTTGTCTATGTTGTTGATCTTATCAAATTGAAAAACTTATTACTTAACACTTTTTAATAAGTTATTTATTATATGTTTTTCTTAATAAATTTAAATGTTGAAATTTAGGGCCTCTTATAAGATTATATTATGAACTTTCAAATCTTGATTATTGTATTATAATTTGCTTTTACATAAGTGATGTTAATTAAAGTAAATATTAAAAGTTTAGAGGTCATGGGTTTGATCCTCATCCCATGCAAAGGTTGGAGGGCCTTTTCTACCATTTAGGTGGAAACTAGAAACGGCCTCTCTACTTAGGTAAAGGTAAGGTCTGCCTACATCTTAACCTCCTCCATACACCGTCGAGGTATTGGGGCTCAAAACCCGCGAAAGGTGGTACTGAGCAGTTACTTACTTACTATTAAAAGTTTAAAATTTTAATTTCCTAAATATTTTAGTTTTTTAAATTTTTTACATAAACCCAATATTTGTTTCAAATATTATTAATATTAATAACAAAATTCAACCATGATTTTACAAAAATACTTTGAAAAATTCTAAAAAAAGTTATAAGTACATAATCTGAAACTCTTAATATATTAGTGTAAAATTAATTTTAAAAATTCTAAAGGTTAACTATAAACATAAAAAGTAAACTTTCAGAAGGTGAGCAATTGATAAGATCTTAAACCTTTGGAAAATCCATCGGGGTATAAATCACACTTTCGAAATTTGTAGGAGTGGATAATTAAGAGGGTTTTCGATATTATTGGGTTATAACCCAAACATACGTAGTTCAGATGCTAACTACTTTGTTTTGTTAAATTTTATTTATATGTGTATTTATATAAACATTAAACTACGTGAAAATTATAAAAAATGACTAATATAGTTACACTAATTAAAGAGAAGTCAAATCCATATAGAGCTCTTATTTATATTCCGCTAAACAAATCTGTTTATATTGAATTTCAAACTATCACTTGATACAATAATTTGAAGTGTTACTAATTGTTTATACAAACATACATTAACTTTGATCGTAAATGCGATAGTTTTCAATGAAAATTTGCTTATATGCATATTAACTCATTACAACAAGATACTAATTAATTTACATCTTTGGCATCATGATACTAATTAATCTATTTTCAACATCTTTATTTTTGTAGTTGTCAATGTATGATATTATGAAACGATAACTTGTCACTAATTAAATACGTTATCTCGCGTATTACGCGGGACAATAATCTAGTTAATATATGTATTACACATTGAAAACATAAAAAGATCTTAATTAGTTTATTTTAAAAGGTTGAGATTAAAAGACAAAATTATTTTTTTCTCTTGGCTTTGGTAGCCATATATATATATATATATATATACACTAGATATTTTACCCCGCGCGATGCGCGGCTAGTTAAAAAGGTTATTTTATGCATTAATAAATAGCTATTCTAAAGGCTTATTATGTTGAAATTGATTATGTTATAGTTAATGGTTAATTCCTAGATTACTCTGGTCATCTTTTGTCTTTTCTGACATGTCGATATCACAGTCACTAAACCTACTATAGTGATTACACACCAACATTTAACCTAAGATATTTTGATATCATCAACAAATCAAACGTAAATCGATAATGTAGCATGATATCTATATATTCATCAAACGAAATAATATATACAAAGTAAAAAAACTAAACATGAAAAAAATTTAGTTATATAAAATACACATAAATACAATACGAATAAGTAAAAAACTAATAAGATAAATAAGAGAAAATCATTATAGTTTTTGCTGTCAATTATGCTGAAAAGATAGAGAAAAAACCTTATGTAGTGACGGGAAAAAATTATCCTAAACACAATTAGGAAATAAAGTATTTTATCTCCACCAATCAAGAAATTCATTCGTAAAACTCAAAATAACTATTATTATCATTATAAAATAGACATTTTCTGTGACTAGAATAACCAATTTTGGTTAAGGTTTCGGCCAAGAGAACGAAGGAGAAACAACAAAATTGTTTGGTCGTGTATAACCTAATAATATTTTTAAATAAATTTTAAAATTTGATATAGTCTTTGAAGTTGTATATATTATAATAAATAATATTATTTATGTCAAATATCATTGCCAAAATAATAGATGTATTGGACGTCTTCTTATATCTTAATATGGGTTTTGAGTTTTTTTTTTAATTTTGTGTATATAGTTTTGATTTAATATTTTATGTTATATTTAATAAAATAAATTACATTGGTTTGAGAATAAATAGAGGTTATAAGATAAATATTATAAAAAAAGTATGGAGATGCCACGCAGGATACAATCCTATGTGGCAATGTTTAAAGCTAGCTTTAGGTTGAAAGAAGGGTTTTAAAAGGCTAGGATTTTTACTGTTTTAATATATATATATATATATATAGATTGGTATACGACAGAAGAATAACTTTATAAATTAAAAACCAATTGAAAAATACTTCATGATTATGATAGATTAATAACGAAAAAAACTGTAAAACATAATATATGTATAGATAGATTATTATAAGAGGCTATGTAATTTGAGGTGTACGTGTTGAACGTAATATATATAGTTTGATTATGAAGTGTATATATAGTAAATAAAAAAAGAAAAAAAAAAGAAAGAAAAGGTAATAAAATATCATGGATTATGAGTCATGAATTATGAAGTATTTATAATTAAAATAAAAAAGTTAAAAAAATGTCATACAATGTTAGTCGTGATTTTTTATATATGTTTGATTTATATAAATATAAATTATATATATATGCTATTTCTATATGTCATATTTAAAATATATGTATAATTATATTACGAAGTATATTATTTAATGAAAATCTATTAGTGTGAAAAAAATTTGGAGGTGCCACGTAGGATAAATCCTATGTGGCATGTTTAGAGATAATTTTAATTTGAGGTGGATGGCTTTAAAAAGTCAGGATAACTATTGTTTTATTATGTATATAGATATATATATATATATATATATAATTATAATTTCTCATAGAGTGGCTATCAAATGAGAACCAAATTAAAATAAGAACAAATGAGAACACTTAAAAACTACATTTTGATACATTAAAATTCCATAAAAACTGACATAGTGCATAAATAATTATCATTATTTAAGTGTTTAACAACATATTGATCCGTTAAAATAAAAAAAAAATCACGTTTTTTGTTGGATGCATCATTTTGAGAATATGCATCCAAGATGGATGCACAAAACAAAAAACGTGTTTTTTTCGATTTTGACGGATCAATGTGTTGTTAAACACTTAAATAAATGATAGTTAGTAATGCACTATGTTAGTTTAATGGACTTTTAATGCATCAAAATGATGTTTTTAACTGTTCTCACCGTCTTATTTTAAAAGCATTTTCACTAGAGTGTTACCCTATATACATAATTTCTCACAACCCACAACCCATTTGAACTAAAATCGACCCACCAACCCACAACCTAAATGACCCGTTTGACTTAAAAATCAACTCACCAATTTATTTGACCCGTCAATATAAAACTCGACAAGACAACCAGCTAATCCAAATTTTTGAATTTTTCATTAAAAAAAATCATATCTGAAAATTCTTTTCAAAATGCAAACTTCTTCAAGAGAGTTTTTTCATTTGATAAACATAATAAGCTAAACAAATTTTTATTTTTTATTACAATAGGTTAACGTAAACACATTGATTAACATTTTCTGTTGCTCATTCTTTTATGATGGCATACTATGTTAATCTAAAAACCATCTTTTCAATTATGATTAATTATTTATAAATAATCTATAAGTCAACCCGTCAACCATTTGACCCGTAAACTCGACAACTTACAACCCACAAACCATTTGACTTAAAATCAACCTACCAACACAACCCATAACCCAAATGACATATAACATGTTTGATCTGAAATCAACCCAACAATCCATTTAACCTGGCAACTCGAAACTCAGATTTATATGGATTTTTCATAATAATATAAAGTCAATGTTTAAATATTTTGGCGAAACTTGTTCAAAAGAATTTTAATTTGATAAATATAATAAACTAAATGGGCTTTTTTTTACAATACGTTCAAGTAAACACAATGATTAACATTTTTTGTTGCTCAATTTTTTATTTAAAATGACGTACTATCCTACTATTAAAAACTTATTTTCAATTATGATAAATTGTATCCTTTTTATAAATTTTTAAATTATACAATACACCAATGAAATAAATAACTCAACTATAATAACTTAGATATTTTATAAATAACTTCGGCTTTGCAGATTATATTGATGATTTCCAGATATTCAAAAAAAAAATAAATATGGATGCTTTCTTTACTTTCCATGACAAAAATATTTAATTATTTTCATTTCAATTAGTCAAACTTTCTTTCATATGATAACGGAGCATTTATGTTTAAAAGCAAAAACTTGAGGGTAATTACTAAGTTGCCTAGATTAGTTTTTATTTTCAATGGCGAGGATTAATTTTTTAGTTTATTTTAAAAGGTTGAGATTAAAGACAAACTTATTTTTTTCTTTTGACCATAGTAGCCATATATATATATATATATATATATATATATATATATATATAATGAGTAAAACCACCGATTTAACATGGATTGTAAAGATGAAGATGTGATTGGGGATATAAGCATACTTGATATATATGCTTGATTAATGTTGCTTGCATATATATGTGCGAGTATGTTGTAAAAGAATATTTTTTAGTATTTAGTTACCGATAACATGTACATATACACTATATTGCTTTGAGCATATGTGTGCAACTATAATATAAATGAATGTTTTATAAGATTAGTTGTTGATCATATGTGCATGAACATATGAACATATGTATGCAAATATTTTGTAATGAATTAATTTACCAATGAATATTTTATGAGGTTGGTTGTTGATTACGTATGTATGAATGGTGCCAGCAGCACATGGATGCTAGTATTATGTAAACAATGTTTCATAAAATTTGTAGGTGATCACATGTGCATAATAATCATATTGGTGATTACATGTGCATTAAGAGTCATAATGGTGATCACATGTGCATAAAAAGTTATATTTTCTTTATTTTTTAAAAATTTAATTAGTCAATTATAAAATTACAATATTACCCTTATAAATATTGATGGAAAAAGGTTCCTAAAGGTTCTTGCTTTTTTAGGGGTTCCAAAAATAACCTTTTCCCTATATATATATATATATATATATATATTGAAAAGTTATTTTGAGAACTTTTTTTTTTGCAAAAATTTTTCAAATCAAGCCCAACCGATGACTATTCTTTACATAAATATTGTTTTTTGATTATTTTCTGAATAACTTATGTGTAATTTTGAAGTTTATAATTGTGTGGAGGTATGGATTATCATCCGTTATAGGATTATGTGGAGATTTGGATTCTTGATCACATGTGCACGAATATTGCTATGATTACATGTGATCAACTTGCATACATGTGATCATAGCAATATTCGTGCACATGTGATCAAGAATCCAAATCTCCACATAATTGTATAACTGATGATAATCTATGACTCCACACAATTATAAACTTCAAAATTACACATAAGTTATTCAAAAAACAGTCAAAAAAACAATTTTCATGTAAAGAATAATCATCGGTTGGGCTTGATTTGAAAAGTTCTCAAATGTTCTCGCAAAAAAAAGATTCTCAAAATAACTTTACCCTGTATATATATATATATATATATATATATATATATGGTAAGATTCATATGAAATCTGTTCACATATGAACATAACTATTATCTATGTATATATCTGTAAGAGTTTATTCACATATATCATTCATGTATGAACATCAAGTTATAATTAAAGTTTCTCATGGTTATTTTAATTCAAATTCAAAGAGTTCTTAGATAGACCTGACAATTTCCGATACGGACCTGTTAGCACGACACGACACGACCTGGTTTTTTCGTGTTTCGTGTTTGGCCTTAACATGTTAAGACACGATATGACACGATAAGGCAAATAGTATATATATATGGACATGTTAAAGACACGTTAAAGACCTATTAAAGACACGTTAAAGACATGTTAAAGACACGTTAAGGACATGTTAAGACACGATAAGACATGATAAGATACGTTATCAGATCCCTTATCGTGTAACTTTTAACAAGTCTCTTAACAGGTCTCTTATCGTGTAACCTGTTATAAATCGTGTCGTGTTCATGTTTGGAAAAACTGACACGATTAGCTATCGTGTCGTGTTCGTGTTTAACCTTATCATGTTCGTGTCTTATCGTGTCATGTCAGACACGATATGTCAGCTCTATTCTCAGATGAGATCTATACTTCTATATTATATTATAAAGCAAATAGTCTCTGTCTAAAATTTTAAATTTCAACATTTACATTCCTAAAAAATTTCTCTCTTATCTATTCTATATTTATCTAAAATAACTATAATACTCTCTCTATCCTCAAATCTCAACCACTCATTTTTTTCTTTCATCCATAAATCATTTTATTCCTCTAACTAATTCAAAATTTTTTATTTTAAAAACCGTACGTCGATAAATTATAAAAAATTATTTGGGTGTTCCTAAAATTTCTTGCTCTTTCATTAGAGAGATCATTCGATATAATTTTGACGAATTTTTAAATCCGAGGGCGTGCAGAACTCATACGGCTAAGGGTGTTGTCCGTCCGGTAGATCACCCATCACCACCACTGATGCCACCGCCATTATATCACCACCCTGTCATCACCTCCGTCACCGCCGCAACGTGCAAATATCTTTCTCTCGTATATAGATAAATCAGAATTTAGAAACTTATTCCCCCTTTCGCATTCGATGCTCAGAGTTGTCGCTCGTTTCACCCAATGCCCGAACGTGAGACTTTTAGAAAAAAATTGAAGGGTCTCAATCTCTTGTCTAGACCACTACACCAAACCTTATTGGCAATGACTGTGTCATTATGTGATGTGAGGAGCGTAACGAGTTTTGAGTGTTTATATAAATTTTTGAAGGTTTTCAACTTATGCGCACCACTTGCCATTAACATTTAGTGTTTTTGGTGGCTAACGTTAAAAAGACAACAAACATGATAACAAATGCAATTTATATATACTTCTATACTACTATATAAAAATTATAGAAAAAAGATCTGTACTGCAGATTTTACCTAAGGTTAGGTACTGTCACTTAAAAAAAAAGTTACAAATTAAACCTTTGAATTTAATAAACATACATAGCCAACCCTGAATTTTACATAACCTCTCCCGGAATTTTACATAATCCCACCATGCTTATCTAAGATAGGTTTGCAAATTTTACCTAACATTTCCCCAAAAATTATGTCCCTATGTTGAAAAATTAAGATTTTTTGGACATACAAAATTACCCTGTTACCCTTAATGAGTTAACTTACACAATCATTCAATTATCTTTTATATCTATTACTCTTTTAAATCAAATATCTTTATATTAAATACCTACACCACTTAACGCATCTACCGCCACCAACGGATTACTGTTCTACAATATAAAATTGTGGCTGGACAGACTCATATCCTGATGGATTATAAAATGATTGTTATAATGGATTAACGCCGGCGAAAGATGCAAAACCGCTGGGAGACAAGTTACTTGTTTGCGGTGCAAATGAAGAATTACCAGGTGATGGAAACGAAGTTTCGAGTAGGTTTGTCCAATTTTCTTAGCGAGTGATGGAGTTTAACTATTTGTTTATTTAAACATTGTAGTAAATTTTGTATCGGAAATGAAATAATATACTGGAGCTCTTTAAAAAGAAAATAAATAACGATGTTTCTAAATGAAATTAGCTGAAACAATCTATATCTATATACAGATATAAATGCATAAGATGTGAAGTAGTAAAATCTATATATATATAGAGAGAGAGAGAGATGAATATGCATGAGATATATTTTACATGCCTGAGAGTATTTTGCCAACACTACAAGCTTCCAAATGATATCTTGAATTGCAGAAAGCCACAAACAATATCATGATATACAAAAATATTGTTAAAAAAAGAAATAGAAAACATTTGGAAAACATAGATACAAAATAAAAGATTGGAACGCAATTCTCGTGACTTCGTCACCACATGTTCTTCACGAGGAAATGTTATTTGCTGACACGATGAATACACGGCCTAACCAACGGTGTCACACCGTGGCACACCCGTGACACGGCCGTCAGGCATCGTTGGGAGAGGTCTTATATATGTCTAAGGTTAAGAAAAATTTATATAGTAAAAGATAAAATCTACTACATTTGAATGAAAAAGAGATAGAAACCGCTATAAGATAAAAATAGACCACTAACTTCACATGTCGCCATGTCGGTAAGCAAACTACTTGGTATTGATTACTGATGTATAGTTATATTCAGGTTTGAGTCTAGCTTGGACCAGGTCCCATGTATCTTGTTTGCGGGTCACATTAATTCGTTACGAGAGACGAACTTTGCTTTGTTTGATTACTACCTATAATGTGACTCGAAATGTGAGGCTGTGTCAATGGACTCGACCGATCGAACATAATTGACTACTTGAGGAATTTTGAATAAAAGGCTTACCTAAAGAGAAAAAACGACATGCATTTCAACTAGCTAGCTAGCTATAGTGGAACGGAGCAGTCAGTATCGGTCCAGCTGTGTATGATCGACAAGCGAATCGTTTGCATGTGTTGGTGGACGTTATGTTTTTTTTGTTAGGATGTTGTTCTTTTCTAATTAACATGCATATAGAGACAAACATACACATATCATATCTATCATATAATTTCTATATATTAACGACAAATTATCAGCATACATTCATACCTATACTTCCAAACTATCCCGAATATTTAACATGGAATTCACATGTTCGAAATTTACCCAAATATCTCGTTCACCCCAACCCCATAATGTGAGTAGTGTAACTATGTACATTCTTAAGGATTAGTGGTCCATAGGTAAGGTCTTAGACCTTAAGGATATCCATTAGGGTTTATATACCACTTCATACATTTGTAAGAATGGATTATTAGGGGGGTTTTCGAGAGTCCTGGGTTTCATCCCAGGCATGCGTGGTTCGAGCACCGCATACTACCCAATTGGATGTCATTGTGGTGTCTCGAATGTTAACTGATAACTATTAACTACTAATTCGCTGTTAAAAATAAATAAATAAATGAGAGACTATGTACATTCTGATGAGACAGTCATTTTTGGTCTGTCAATTTTGCCCTTGATTGTTATTTTAGTTTGTTGAGTTTTTACAATTTGGTTGATATATAACTTAACATTTACAAAAGTGGTAATGGCACACATTAGGATTCACATACTGTAAAAATGGAAAATTATTCACAACTCCTGAAAAAAGCTTTTCGCATAGTAATGTACAAAACAAAGAAATGAGTAAGCAATTAATCTTTTTTCCCTAAAACATCAGTAAATATGCAGCATCGGTAATTACTCAACAATACATTAGATTCATCTTCTAAGTTGGTTAAACTAAACATATTCTAACTACTTGGGCATAACCAGATTAATCCATAAGTTAGCATTGGTAATGTCAATGAGGAGTCATAAGTTAGAAACGCTTCGTTCAACTAAACATTGCTCAATCTCCTAAGGTAATTCATTGTTCGTTCATGCTTGTTCGACTTGCCTGTATGAGATAGCTCCTAAGGCTGCATTCCTCCATCTGCAATAAACCAGAGCGGATAATTCACCGTTAACAACTTCAGAATAAATCAAGTTATTAGTTATATGAAAGCACATTTGCTGAAATGTAGCAAGGCTGGAATTGCAAGTTGTGTAGCCGGTCTAGGTGTAATGGGTGCCATTGGTTGGCTCAGTCTTTACACCAAAAGTGAAGTTATCTTGTTTCACTAGTCCTTGCCTTTATTAAAATGATTTGAAAGGTTTAATTACACTTGGGGAGTCTTTATAACTGTTTAACCATTCTAAATCGTGTTTTTAAAGCAAGCCCTTTTACACTTCGCCAATTTCACCCATTAGAAGCGAAACGTTACCTGGAGTTGACCCTTGTCACCCTAATTGAGCCAAACTTATCACATCTAGTTATTTGGCTAATATCTTCATGATGATAACCTAATAATGTTATCCGGAGAACATATCATAACCATCTACAGAGGCCAAACAGAAAATGATCTACGATCATTTCATTACAGTTAAAGACATATAGATGGGTAGTCTCCACTCTCTCCATACCTACTTCTAAATGGTCCTACCGATAACGAATGGAAGAACTTCTTTTTTAGAGGATGCAAAACAAAAGCAACATGTCCGTTCATAGTAAAATTCCATTTAGACCATCCATTAGTTAATCATTCAAAATATTTATAGCGATGCCTTTGCCCGTTGATTTCCTCTAACTGATGGCGATGTTTAGATTTTTATAAGCATTACTATACTTTTCCGATCAATCTAACTAGCCGATGACATGCTCTTCATATAGTTAGCCAAAAAGTAAAAGAGTCAGATTAAATATTTTTAACATAATGTAATATTCCAACTCCAAACAAGAATATTCTTACCTGTAAAGGAGCTGTAGAAGCCAAAAAGATTTCACATTCATCAAGAAGAGCTCTTTCATGTAATGCAATATTGGCAAGTTGAGAAGCCAAGAAATGTGTTTTGTCCAACTGAAACAAGCCAAAAATTGAATAAAGCAGATAGACCATATTATCAGAAATTATAAAATAGATAAATATCTTTGATATAAAGTTTTTCTATCGAGTAGATGATGCGAAGTATCACTCCGAATATGCAAAGATACATATTAGAGGTGGCAATTACACAGCATATACTTGGGAATGGGTTGATTTGGGTTCTATTTCGTATCAAACAAGTCGTAATGATTCAATACAAGTATTAATTAACAGAGGAACGGGTCAAAAAGGATGAAGTCAGCAAATCCCATTTTTAATGTGTTCTGCTCCAAATCATTTTCTTTGAGGGTTTATGATCAGTACATACCTTATCTATTAGAAATGAAGAAGAAAATTTTGGCAGGTCCTATTGCAAACAATAATGAGAAATGACTTGTTTCAACCTGAACTAGTTTTGACCCGTTACTCACCTAGCTTCTGGCCCTTTTATACTAGTAAGAAATGGATCTATTTTTACTTCTCTTGATGGACCAGAGAATACGTTTTACGTTATAGACCTGATTCTATGATCTAATGACTATACTTACATCAACAATCAAGACCTAATACATATGAAGCAGACGAGAAAATCTCACCTTTGATAGTGTAGACTGTATACGGGATGTCGTTGCCTGTAGTACTTGGACAGTAGAGAAAACAACCAGCTTCAAATCTTTAATATCTGCCTATGGGTTTTATATTGTAATTGAATGTTATTCAATATGTGAAATAAACTAAGAAACCTTTAGTAGATGACATACCTTAACCCCTCCAATAAGAGGAACCGAAAGACTTCTTGCTTGTAGATCGTTGGTGGTTACAGATAAAGCAGATTCATACTCTTTTCGAATTGACGCCCACTCATCAATAAATGCCATCTGAAGGACAAGATGCCAAAGCGAAATACAATAACTATACTTTTAGTATATAAAAGAAAATTAAATAAATTAAAACTTAATGACTAGAGCAAGAAGTAGTTATTACCAGTTCACATCAGAAATGTGAGTAATGTTACAAAAAAGACATGTAAATTATTAATGGTGAATTATTACAACTAATTCCAACACCAGACCATGGAAGGAATAACAAAGAGCAAAAACACTTCATTTAAGATATTGCACAAATGGGCAGATCAAGGAGGTTGGGTAACGGGTCAGAACATGTTCGGTTGAAAATGGGATTTCTTTGTTGCAAGTCTAACGACTGTGGTTCGCCCTTAACACTTTGACCAAAAATTTTAACCTTTAATATATATAGTGCGTCTTATATGTGTACAGAAAGTATCCTTTTCAGTTAATTTCACTTTTGAAAAGCAGGAGTGGAGAGCTTTTGTGCATTATCTGTACTATGAAGCCATTTGGCTAATTCAATCTACTTCCTTTTAGGCTTTTAGGATAGATCAGAACTTGAACTGATACATCATTTTTACTTCTTATACAACTATCATCATCAATTTTCCCAACGACAAATTAAAAACTTTTTAATTAGTATCAGGAGAAGCTAAATACAAGTTAGACTTTCTTAGATGTGTTATGATTGGTGCTAGTGACCATAAGCTCAAATATTTAAATTAAGACATGATTCATGTGCAAAATGAACACTATCTAGCAATTTGTTAACATGATATTCAACTTTTCTGTCATTTTAATTAAAACATTGTATACTTAAATCTTCAAGGAAAAAAAAATTGTATACTAGATCATGAGATAAAGTTGAGATTAAATATATCAATATACCATCTATTCCTCTCATATAATTTTAATAACTAGAAGAATGACGAAAATGCATTACTTGCCGGTGTAAAATGGCATGGAGCTTTAGCTGTAATATCAACAAGACGCTATCAACTTTCTTTGCAGCTATAGAATCCCGAAGTCCTAAAATAGTTCTCCATGCATCAAATAAAGATTTCTGCATTATGAAATATAATATCTATGTCATCTCAAATTGCTATCAAATGTATGAAAAACTAGACGCATCAAAAATACAAAATTTCTTATATATAGTGAACATGCACATGCCAACTTATGGCAATTTAAAGTACCCGGCATTGTAAAAGGTAGTGATAATATTTCATCTTTCTCGTTTGGTTTCCATATTTAAGTTTCTTTTTTGGCCCATTTTGATGTTCCCCTGAATGTGAGAAGCTGAACTTTAAACTCCTTTCGGTTCATTGATACAATTTAGATACCCCACATTAATAAAAAAGGATATTTATGTTTCCTTTGTATTTCATAAGGGCCTTATTCACTTCATATACATTAAAATGTGAATATGTTGAGAGCTTAAATTTTTAAGAGAAATTTTGTGCAACACGTCAAAGAAGTTTAATCCATGAACAACAAGAACGAGAAGAAGGCAATCTATAGATGGTGAGACCCATACCTCAGCAGTCACTCTTCGAAGATCAAATGCAGCTTCTGCCCTCGCATTAGCAAACTGCCATTGCAATTGTATATTGTGAAGTAGTTCCAGATATTTAGAATCTTCTATGTGATTTGAAACATTCTTTTCCTTTCTAACATCAGTGATCTTTGAGAAAATTGAAAATACATTTGATTTCAAGAAGTGTTTTGTACTAGATGGCTTTGTTAGAGAGGGAATGACGCCTCTAACACGGTGACTAAACCCTTTAGTGGGAAGAGGACTAACCCCTCTGACAGAAGTAGCAATGTGAGTGGGGTTTGTCGTTCCATCGGAGGAGGAGCCAGGGCTTAAATCTCTAGTAGTATCGGTAGGGCTTACCTCTGCAGTCGAGGTATGACCAATCTCATTGTTAGGAGAATGGCCACTCTCGGTAGAGATAGAAACTGTATCTAAATTGGAAAGTTCCCTTGGGCTAGATGGCATGGGGGTATGAAAGTCATGTGGAGGACTAGATGATCTAGACGGAGGTATAGGACTCGCCCCTCTCGCCCTGGGTGTAAGGGAAGTGGTTACTCCTCTTGTAACTAGAGAAGGGTCAACCTCTTTAGTTGAATTCGAAAGGTCCGCCTCTTCAGAAACAGTGGGTGGATCAACTTTTAGAGCATTATCCCTTCCGGAAGAGGGGGTAGGGCTAAGGCCTCTTGTTGCAGGGGTATCATTGACCTCTCTACTAGCAGGTGAAGATGGTTGGGCTTGAATAGAGTCGTCAATTTTCAATCTATTATTCGAAACAAATGATGATGATGATGATGATATATTTGTAGCATCACTTGAAGAATCTAGTGCAGGCTTACTAGCGTAATTGGGCAAAGACGCTTTTCTGACATTGGGCGCCAGCTTAATAGCTTCATCGGGCTGTTTGATACCTTTACTTAAAACATTAGAATTCACTGTTCCAGGCCACCGATGTTGATTAACTAGCCTAGCATGTGATCCATCTCGAGATTTTATATTCTCTGACTGATCAACAGCATGAGAACTTGTTCTGCTAGGCCATCGGTGTTGATGAACTAGTTTAGCATGTGAGCTCTCTCGAGGTTTTATGCCTCCTGATTGACCAACATAATTAGAAGCTGTCGTACTAGGCCATCGATGCTGATATTTAACTGGTTTTACACGTTTCGTGCTCTCTGACTGATCAATAATATTAGGCCCAGTTGTGCTAACATGTAGGTTACCAGTAGGTTTTAAATCTTCTGAGGGGTCAATATCTCTGGAACCTGTTGTGCTAACATCTGCAGCACTAGGCCCTCGATTATTAGGTGAGGCATCAAGATTTTTGGAAATCTCAGATGGATCCTTTTCTCTTTCATCTGTAGTATTACTTAAGACAGGCAACTTTGCAGTCTCCTCATCAGAGGCACTTGAACCGCCCTTTCTTGAATGCCATAAGGAATCTGTCAATCCATTATTTACCACCTTTTTGGCAACAAATCCTACACTATGGACAGCAGTGGATAAACCCCATGACGATTTTGACTTGCTAACATGACGACTCGTTCCATCATTGCTTTCAGCCACATTTGATGCTGGTCTTGGCTTGTCTGGTGATTCGTCTAATTCATTTACATCCATGAATACTGCTCAAATCCCACCATATCGATACCTGCAGTTTTGCCTAGCTCGTTTTGTATGAACAACCAGCATTTTCAACAAAAAACTTATTACTCGTATGACTTTACAAACTAACAGTATTTCCATTGCCTTGATGTCATATATTCACATATTAATTAGATTGTGAAACATATTGGCAAGTGTAACTAAAATAAGACCTGCATCAAAAGTGGATCATGTATCTCTATCTACCAAAATAGGAACAACACTTGATATCATACCACCAAAAAATTAACAATTAAATTTAAAAGAATTTCAAATAAAAACTCAAGTTTGTATTATAACACCACTAAGTGACTAAACCCCTTCTCTTACACACTATTACATACGCCGTCGTTGTTACCCCAACCTTTAGGCCGTGTGTCCTTGTTACACAACTTGAAACACATTCGGTTCTCATGCATTACGCATAGGCACACTTCTAATTTCACTCTAAATGTACACAATTAATGACTTTAAATGTTTAGACTTAAGATTATCTTTTACTTAAATTGTGAAAATAATCGAAATCCTTAAAAATATATTAACAATACAACTAGTTCTAATTAGGCATCAGACACATCAATCACAATTTATACAATTAATCATATATAATCAACAACCCTATATTTGACATAATGAAATTAGAGAATAAAATCATAAGCATTTGATAAATGAAATTATAGTAGTTATTATTATGTGAATTGAAGAACAAAAGTATGTTAATGAAATATGATCGAGAAAGAAGTTAATCTCACCGGTAATTACGTAAATTGCATGCATAAATGTGCGTAAATAATCACATTCCGGCGAATTAATTAATCATATTAGGAGGAAGAATCGGCTAAAAAGGGAATAACGTTGCAACCGCGGCTTTTGATGAGAATGCTGACGGGAAACCGATGGCAATGTATGCCTTGCATGGACATGGAAACATGCGCGCAAGATAATAACGAAATGATGGATGTATCTTATTTATTTTTCTTTTTTTCTTTTATTATTATTATTATTATTTTTTGAATAACTTTGATGTAGTTTTTTTGGCCCATAATCATATACGAGTATATCCGGGATAAACCCGGGTCACCTAATAAAAACTTTACAAACAAAGATATATAATTATTTATATTATTTGTTGATATGCTTTTTGTTTAAAAAACTTAAATGATAACATTTTGTTTAGATATTTAAAATACGAGGTTAAAAAAGTAACATGTAAAAACATGAATTTAGTATAATCTTATTAATACGAAAATAACATCACATTAACAAAATTAATATCTATCAAAGATTGATGTAGGAAAATACTGAGGAGCCATGTAAGCAATTTTTAAAAAATTATGATATCATCACAATTTTACTTTATTAATATAATGCCATGTAAGCAATTTTTAAAAAATTATGATGTCATTACAATTTTACTTTATTAATATAAGAGATATTAAAGGGAATGGTAAGTAACATCTTGTAATGTTTTGTCAAATTGCATAATATTTTATTATGAGTTATTTATTGGTTTTTTCACACTCTTTTTTCTCAAATAATATATTGCAAATTTTTTATGGCTATATCCTGTAATGTTATTTACCCTTAATTATTTGGTTTTTACCCAATTTCTTTTTTGTGGTTTCAACTAATATACTTGAAACTTTCATTTGACTTTTTTTTTTTGTGCATATTAAATTTTTGTATTCGATATTATAAACTTTTTGATACGTTTGCAGTATTGCTTTAAATAAATATATATATTTCATATGGTAAAAGTTTTAAGCTAACATACATATTGAGACACAACATAAGTAACAGAATGTAATGTCAATAATTGACACTCCACAACACTCAGATGGAAGCTTATGTGGTTTGCCATTAAATAAATATATATATTTAAAACAAACTAATCTATGGCATAATGATTTTTAATTAGACGATTGTAGGTTCAACACAAATACTCTAAAACAACACAACTATTTCAAAACGAAAATTAAGATTCCGCAACGCGAGACTCGAATTTTACTATTTAAAATGAAGTGTTATTAATGGGTCAAGCTTAAAAATCAAAAATTTGGCTCAATGAATGTAAAAGGCGCATTGAAATGGTACACTTTCAAGAAAGTAGTGGCGAAAAAAATATAATTAATTAGTCGGTGGTTTTTTGTTTTTTGTTTTTTCATCTCAAGCAAGAAGTGAAAATATGAAAATGGTGATAATGATTAGTCTTATAGTTAGTTACGGATATAAGATTTGATGTTAAAATGTCCCGGAATTAAAAGTTTGTTTGGATGGTTTGCTTGAAAAAAAAAAATATATAGTTCAAGTTCAGTTGGGTAAACAAAATAAATTTTGGAGTAAATTAAATTTTTTTTCTTTAAATCTGTTGGTTTTTCACTGTTAACCTACGCACGTGCTAAACACGTGAAAGCATTATTATCTTTTGCTTTTTACACTCGAGGGACTGAAAGTGCAAAACTTGTTATATCCAGGGGTAAAAATTATTGTTTACTTTAACTTATATTTAGCTATTAGGTTTTAGGTAAAATCAATCAAGTATTAAAGTTAAAGTATAATAAATATAATAATAGGTTTCTATTCACTGAAAATCACTGTGCATCATGAAAATCATCGTGCATTAATTGCTTCGTGAAACTTCATGCATCAATTTAATCATGATCTAAGGGTCAATATCTTGTCTGATTTATTCTACTTTAATACTTGTTTTACAATACTTAGCCTCTAATCTATTACCATAGTCTTTATCTAATATAAATTCTTATCAGCAGCAGATTTAACATTTGTATTTCTTCCCTTTTTCTTTTATCTAAAATTCCCATCTAATTATATCTATTACTCTAAAGATCCTCATCCAATTATTCCCTAAACACTGATATTTCTTACCTCAAATTACCAAGTAAAATTACATGAAGATTAACTTGTTAAAGACAAGATCTTTGTCACAAGATGTTTAAGAAAAAAAAAAACGTACATTTTATACTCTCATTACCTATGTATAGTTGAAGATATCAAACTAACCAAAGAAAATATATATCTTTATACCTTATTTTTTTTAATATAATTTTCAGTTAGACAAAAATAAACCTAAGATCCATATTCATCTCTATTTTAATCTGTATAGTGTATAGATATGGAATAATTTTTTCATAATAGAAAGAGGAAAATAAAGAAAAATCAAGGAAAAGACAAATCAATAATGGAATATTATTAAATCCACCTCCAAATACCACCCAAGGGTCAATAAATATGACAATATACTTGATGCAAAGTTCTATATGTGCAAGTGGTTAACATGTCAACGACTCAACGTGTATGTGTCTCGTGGAACTCTATAATATAAAAGGATACATTTACATACATTACATTGGATTATAATTATTATTATTACTAACATGTTATCCGTACAATGTCGTGACGGCGACAATATAATTGTATAGGCGATTGTTGGGGTAGATAAAGCGTGAATTGATGTAGATTATTGATATAAATGATTAATGAAAATATTTTCAAAGATAAAGGATTGATAGTGTAATTTAATCATTAATGTTAAGGGTAGTGTAAATGAAAATATTAAACATTTTAAAGATTATAAATGAAAATATTACAAGGTTATTTTAGATATTTCTCTATGTAATTTTTAACATGGGTATTTTCTTTAATAGATTATTATCATTTTTATCATAGATATATAGATTAGATTAGATGCTAGTTGTTCTGGTTCTTGCTTTCTCTCTTTCATTACACCTGTGTGTGGTCATCAATCGTCCTCTGTAAATTATACTTCCATATTTCGTATAATAAAATAAATAAAATATAAAAACAAACACACACACACACTTCAAACAGCAACACGGACGGAAATCTTACCAAAAATCTACTCCTTGACTTCTTATTATTATATACATACATATAAATATAAATATAAATATAAATATTATTATATTATATTATATATTATATATTATATATAAATAAATAGAATTTGGCAATGAATCGATATTGTATGGTTTCTTCAATCATAGAGCTACGCAAAGGTAAAATTTTATAACAATAGTAATAATGAATTTTCATTAGATCAGATCTTGATATATATACATAGATCTATATCTATATTATTACTTTTTACTCTCTTGTTGTTTATGAATCCTATATCTTACTAATTCTTACTTTTTCTTGATTTTTATCATAATTGCGTTTTTTATTTCTTGATATATATATATATATGTATATATGTATAATATGTGTGTGTTTGTATATTTATGCTTTGTTGATTTAGATGATATGGTTAACAAGACTCTTAACAAGTGAGGTTTTTTTTTTTTTTTTGTGTGTGTGTGTATATATTACTAGTACTAATTATGTATGTTTTTTCGGCTTGAACTTTTCGAGACCGAGTTTACAAGAAGTAATCGTATCGATTCGATTAATATAGAGAGTTGATTTTGAATGATTTTTTGTGTTATTTGGATGAGTGAAGAGTTATAAAGTGAACGGATTTATTAGTTTAACGATGTTATCTTTAAACAGTTTAGTCTAAAGTGTATATATGTTATATAGTCTAAAGAATGTGTTTCGCGGGGTTTAAAGTGGTTACATTGTATGGGGCGTTATTTGGCAAAACTAGCTAGAGTTGGTAGTCGGAGCTTTTGCGTAAAGTTTGTCAATGGAGCTTTTGTTTGTGTAAATGTGTTTGAAAGAGTAGTTGGAGCTTTTTAATAAAGTTGATTGATTTATACTTTCCATTAGCTCGAACTAGCTAATGATTTAGGAGATACATATTTTCTCATAAGCTCCTAACAGTTTTGTTAGCCACCATAAACTTAATTTTCACGTAACTTTTTATAAGCTCTGTGCTAAACACGCTACCCCGGTACGGAGTTGGGATAGGTATTTTCAGTTATAGATAACCTAGACTGTTTATGTAAGTTTCTAGTTTATGAACGCGGTTTTTCTTTAAAGTAATTTTCTACTGATAAAGCTAAAGTTGTGAAATTGTTTATTAAAAAGGAAGAGTTAGAAGTTTCTTTGAAGCTAATGTGACATTATTTCATGTTGCAGTAAGAATGATTCACTTTCCGTTAAGTCTATATTGTTAGCTTTATTTGTTCTCTTGGCAGCAGTTTGTCCCATGAACGTTATAGAGGATTTCTTTTTGTACAAATTTGATCAGCTGTTGTGAGTTGTGACTATGGAATTTAAGTTCGTGAGTTTTACTTTTTATAGAATACTTGTTTTTCAGGATATGGGTAATGCCAGCCGCAACTGGCAGATTTAATTTTAGAGTGTTATCATATTCCCTTAGATTCATTTTATTTTGTTACCGGGAAGAAGAATGAGCCTGCTGAATAGAAGCCCCTCCGCCATTGACAAAACATTTAGTGCAACAGGAAAGGCAAAAAGTTTAAATCCAGATGCTGCAGAATTTGTTCCATTTGCTCTGAGATCACCATCTGGAAACACTAGTGCTGCAGACACATCTTCAAGTTTTAGCAATTTTGGTACTGCAACAACAGGGAAATCAATACTTGATAGATCAGAGTCATCTGTGTCAAATAATTCAGAAGACGAGGCCCACCAGTTCTGGCGTCACCAACTACCTGATGACATCATTCCCGACTTTAATGCTGTTGGAGAAGAAGAATCTCAAGGAATCAATAGCATTTCATTTTCAAAGTTGTCCATAGCTGATGTCAATGGAACCTCAAGGTTTCTCCCATCAAATCAACGTGAGTTATCACCTCGTCAAATCAATGGTCGCAGCCTTGCCGAGAACATGAGATATTCACTTCCAGCGTATGGCGGAAGTCCATCTGCAGCTAATGTTCAACAAATGCGTGCTAAGCCATGGGATATTCACGGTGATCAGATGCTTGCTGGTATCATAGATGGGCCTCCCTACAGTGGTGATTCCGCGCAAGGAAACCTCAATGGCATGCTTAATGAACAGCAAATGGAGGCCACAGAAATAAATTCCCTTGAGTTTTTGGCTTCCCAATTTCCAGGTTTTGAATTCGAAAGTCTGGCAGAGGTTTATTATGCTAACGGATGTGACTTAAGTATGACAATTGAGATGCTTACACAACTTGAGGTATATTTGCTATTACATCTTGTGTGTTCAGTTTATCCAGCTTACACAGTTTATTTCAGCTAATCTTTTCATTTATCCGTATGTTCTCATTTTTAAAATTATGAAAAAAGAGAATTTTGGAAAATTAAATGAAATTAACATTCATTGACAATAGTTTATATAAAGTGTACTAGAGTATAGAGTGGATTTAAGATAATGTCAAAGTTATAGATTCGTACTAAGTAAACTAAAAATGTTGAACACAATCAATTTCAGAACACACATCCAAAAATCTCTAATTGTAACATTATTTTCAGCCACAACAAAAAATTGGCTATTATTATTATTATCTCTTGTCGCGTCCTCGTTATATTCTCAATGTGATAAATCGTCTTAAAGCCATCATTTTTGAAGAAATTGTGCAAGTGTGAGATAGTTTGTTTTCAGAGTTTAATACTTGCTTTTTGCAGCTTCAGGTAGATAATGGGCTGAATCAGAATCTAAAGTCCAAGGCATTGTCTGCTCCAAATATCAGTGCTCTGGATTTTCCTGCACTCTCTCCTACAGATAATAAGAATAATGTGCCAACATTCTCTCCACGTGATCAGCAGCAGAGTCTTAATTCTTATCGTTCTTTGGAGAAGGAGTTACTCATGTTCAAATCATCCTCTACTTCTCCATCTTTAGGAGCTACAGATTTTGCTTCTGCTGTTAGAAAACTGGCATCACAAGATTCGGGCATATGGAAGTATGATAAAAGCCCTTCCCCAAATTCCACCATTGGATCAAGCAGAAGTTCCCATGCCAGTGGTTATGGTGGAGGTGGGAATGGAAGGGCCAGTTATGGGGATAGGTTGGCCAACCGAAGTTCAAGCCGCTCTGCTCCTGTCTGGCTTGAAACTGGTGATGCAGTCGGTAATGTCTTCATTGCAATATTACTATTTACATAAATGTTTATGATTAAGTGGCTTCTGTCTATGCACTTTAACTCTATCGAGATCACAGCAAATATGTACTCGGAAATGCGGGGTGAAGCTCGAGATCATGCACGCCTACGGAACACGTACTTTGAACAGGTATAAGCGTTAGTTTGATATATCATTGTCCATTTGTTAAAGTGATCAAATTATGAAAATGAGTGGCTGGTAAAGTGGTAAGGATCTAAAAGCCTCATGGATGAGCATGTGATGTTTTTAGAAGCTGAGATTTCTCTTAGGCTTTCGTTGTCTTTTTGTTAAAGTGATCAAATTATAAAACTGAGTGGCTGGTAAGGATATAAAAGCCTCATGGATGAGCATGTAAAGTTTTAAGAAGTTGAGAATTCTTTTATGCTTTCACTTTTCTGTCTAGGCAAGGTGGCAAATGTATTAAGTCAAAAAAGGTATTGCTGAAACATAAACCTTTGAAACTTGAAACTCATCTAAATTTGATAAAACCCTCTATATTACTTTTATATTATTTAAATTTAATAGTGTTTTTGTAATGATTATTATATTTTTCTCCTTAATGATTTCCAAAGATATAGAAAATGGACAAGGAAGTGTTTGTGGCTTGGCTGAACATGATCCTACAAAATTTATATCTATCTTGACCAAAACCTCTTTTGACCCACTCCCACACTGGCCGTATTCCATCTTTAGCTTAAGTAGCTTATGAGTTCTTGATTCAAGAACATCCTTGCATGCTAGTGTTTTCTTCATATCTCATGTTAACATATATGGGCTTCATAATTTCACGCATGATGAAGTATGCATTGGTATGGTAAATTCATAAAGTTATACATCTGTATCAAATAAATGTAGTTTTTCGTATTTGGTTGCACCTTAGGTTCAGTAGTTTTAAGCAAGCTTTTTGATGATAGAGATTCTACTCAGGATCCTTTTTTGTGTCCACAAGATCGAAATAGTAAGATAGGAACAAGATAGAAACATCCTACTTGTAATTCATATTAAATATTAAGCGTGTGATACATCTATGAGATTTTTATAAGTTAAACATCATAATAATAGTATGATCTGAGGGTTGATACTCAGGGAATCGTTGGGCTTAACTTAGTATTTGTATTAAATCATCATGATTCTAGTCTGAATCTGGGAATGCCAAAATTATGAATTTAAATCACTAAATTTGATATTAACAGTTTATACTTTAAGGTACCTTTGCTTATGAAAATTAGTAAACACTATTTTAAAAGTCATTGACTAACGCAATAGCAATTTATAACCAAATTTAGCTCGTCCGTGGTTCTTTTATTTACTATTTCATGCCAAGCAAGATCGGAAGGATCAAGATCTTTATATACAGATCCTATGCTTCCAATGATCCTATATAGATCTTGATATGGATTCCAAGTAGAGTGATACGATACTGTAGTCCAAGGGATTCCAGTGTGTTTTTTAAATAGTAGTGTATTATTATTGGTAATTACTTGCTCACCAAGTTAGGTTATTTCTAGGTATAATAAGGGCTGCCAGCCACATTAGGGATTAAGTCTGATAGCGTCTTGTCCTTTGAACTTGTTTTGGAGTTTCTGGAACTCGAATCCAGCTTTAGAGTTTCTGGAACTTGAATCCGGCAATCTATCCATCATATGATTACTGTTTTCTGTCAATTACTTGTGTTAATCACTGTTTTCTTCATTAAAATCTGCGCGTGTACTTATCAATTGGTATCGAGTTTCGCAGTGTGCTTTGGGCTTATTAGTTTGTGAATTTTGTAAACCAGAGGTTCCCATTTCAACCCATTTGCATATGAATGGTTCGATTTCGGTTGTGTTTTACTCAAACCGGGTTAACTATAATCTGCAACTAAAAGGGAACAGGTCAAGAATCGGTACACTACAGTGTGTTCTTGTTGCATACAAACCTCTGGATTGATGTAACCTAAAATTTAGATTTAATGTTTGTAATAATATAACTTTTGTCAGCATATATTTGATGCATTAAATGTCTATGCAAAAACGTCTAAAAGTTGGAATAAAGTTGATCCGGGTCAACGCAACCAATCTGACGTGCACCAAAGGTTACCCATTTTGACCCATAACCCAATCTGCTTGAACCTCCCATTTTACCCCTTCTAACTAGAATTATAAAGGCTAGCAATGCTTCATAGCAGAGGCGTGAAAGAGGGTCATTTTACATTTACTACACAGTTAATACAAACAAAAGTGAATGATGCATTTTCTGAAATAGACTAATTGTTATGTATATTTTTCTTTCCTTCTGAAATGAAAGATCATGACGACACAAATAAAAGTCAGGCTAGGTTATATAAAGAAAATTGAATATCTCCTACATTCTGGTAATAACAGTTGAATGCTTTTTTTCTAGATAATCCAATAAAGTCGAGTAAGGTTTGAAAGAAGTCGTAAAATGGACACTTATATGATAGAAATTGATCTTGACTTTAATTTGTTGTTCTGTTATAAATACAGGGAGTCTCAGGATTCTGAATGCTATACTCCATAATATTTACATGTAATTGACAATTTTTTTTCTTTTTATGGACTGTGTGTCTTCTATTCTACAATGAAAAATAGGCACGGCAGGCTTACCTTGTTGGCCACAAGGCTTTAGCTAAGGAACTGAGTGTTAAGGGGCAATTCCACAACATGCAAATGAAGGCTGCTCATGAGAAGGCTCAAGAATCAATTTACTATCAGAGGTTAGACTTTTTTTTACCTCAAGTTTAAATAGCCGTAACACATCTAGCAAAAGACAATAGTAAATTTGTTGGAATTTTATTCACCTTAAAACTAAATAAGCTTGTGGAATTTGTGTTTTTGAGCCATATAAATTTTAAAGTAGTTTTTGGAACTTTATTCACCTTAAATTTAAGCTGTTACATAGAACGTAACATCTCTTGTATGCTATCTGTCAATCTGATATATAAACTACAAGAAGCTTGTTATGCTGTTATTAACGCTTAAAACTAGAGTTGGCAAATTTTGATTCTTCACACGTGAACGCATCAAGTAAAAACAAATATAATGTAAAAAGGGAACTGGTTGAGTGAGCAGAACATCATATTCCAATCTTCATATTGTCGTCGTTATAAAATTGTTTCTTTTGTCTTGTTAAATACATTGGCTATTCATATAAATAAAATATTCCGTTCTGTTTGGAAAGAAAGTGTTTTTGGGGTCTGCCGAATATTTACTTGAATACTTTGTTGTGCGGTTGTGCCCTATATCAGTAAATTTATCTCGATTAACCCTACAATTTTACCAACTTTACAGAAAACTTACATTTGGAACTTTCCGACAAAAAGGTATGCCAATCAAACCATCGTAATTCCTGGTTCTATACTACACTGCCTGGTAATCCTTTCATAATGAAAAAGTAATACCAATTGGTGTTTGGATCATTGACACCAGAAAGGCAGAAATAACTGGAAAAACCATTTGACCTGTTCTACTTAGAGCTATGCATTAAGTTTTATTCCTTTGACCCTTTGAAGATACGTATAACCCAGATCTTCGTAGTTAATAGGGTGAACACCTAATTGGGCTTCTGTTAACTATTCATGCAGGAATACTGTTGGTCTAGATATGCAGGGCAACGGAAGAGGACAAGAAAGGATAATCGATCTCCACGGCCTACATGTTACTGAAGCCATCCATGTCTTAAAAAGAGATCTCATGACACTAAGGAACATTGCTAGGTCAGCAAATCAGCGGCTACAGGTGTACATATGTGTTGGAACGGGTCACCACACAAAAGGGACCCGCACTCCTGCAAGACTTCCTGTCGCAGTCCAAAGATACCTCCTGGAGGAAGAAGGCCTTGACTACTCTGAACCCCAGCCGGGACTTCTCCGAGTTGTGCTATATTGATCAAGGAGATGAAGAAGTTTTTTTTGACACCATATAAACCATAACCTCGTTAGCTGAAATTTCAAGAAAAAAGAGCGACAAAAAAAAAAAAAAAATGAAATTCTTGTTTGTGTACATGGAAGTAAGGGCAGAGAGATTAGTGGGTAGTCTGAAAAACGGAATTAAATAGAAATGTTAATGAAAAGGGAAAGCAATACTGTATGTGTATTATAAAGGTGTAATCATCCAACAACAGAACCTTTTGTTAGGGAGAATCTTGATCAGTCACAAACATCAGTGGCTGTTGTATTTTTTTTAATTTGAAGGTGTAGTGTAAGATTCTTTGATGTGATACTCTGAAATCAGATGCAGAATCATTACTACGCCTGTTCTTAGGTTAACATGTGAACTGCAATTGATAAGGTAAAAGGTAAGGTAACATGTGAACTGCAATAGATCTGGAATAGGAAATCTTTACCTGTTGGGTAATGTAGGACTGAAATGGAATGAATTTTTTAATCAATAGAATTTTTTACTAATAATTCATTTTTTAGAGACCCTTCATTAGTGAAGGTAAGCTAAATAGTCTTGAGTTTTATTGATTAAAGTAATAGATTGCATTTAGATTCTTTTACCACCCAACTTAAAATGATTTATAGATAAAATCTATGGAAAAATTATCTCACTCCAATTAATTGCGTTGCGCGAACCAAACGGCTTCCTCATTACGCAACTTAAAATGATTCTATAAATTAAAATTGAAAGTACAAATATTCAATTCATTGCATTGCTCGAAGTCTCTTCGAACCAAACGGGCCTGTAGGGGTGTTCATTATTCGGATTAACTGAATAATCCACCCAATCCATTTGACTTGTGTACTATTTGGATTAGGTTATTCGGATTTGGTTTGGTGTTTGGGTGAAACCGATTAAGGAAGTTGTTAAATGGTTCGGTTTTGGTTTAGAAAATTTTTAATCGGGGCCCAACTGAAACCCGATTAAGCATTTATGTTTAATAAAACTATAATAACCTAATTTAAATGATATAAATACAACTTCAATTATTTTAATAATTTAATCCAAAAAAATTTTAATACACGTAGTTATTTGAATAACCTTATGATGAATAAACAAAATGGTGTACATTAACATTCAGATTGCATGATTATTCAAATATACTAAATTAAAACTTGAAAACCTTTTTATTTGGGTAATCCAAAACCCGACCAAATAACCCAAACTTTATTTGGGTGGTTTGGATTGGGTGGCCACATATATGGATTGGGAAATGGGCGGTTTACTAATTTCTAAAAAACCGAATAACCCAAACCGAATAACTCTATTCCCCCAAAATCCGACCAAATGAACACCCCTATACGGAATACTTTCCGACCATGAACAGTATACACATGTTCAAGCTTTATAGCATGAATAATGATTCTATTGAAAACAATGTTTTGGTGATCTTGGCAGTTACAAAGGAACTAACTAAAGTTTTGCCACATAAACGAAGAAGCTTAGGGACGAGTTCTGACATAAGGTGAAAGTCAAAAACGGGATTAGAGTCAAAGAGCAGGTCTTTAGCTTCTAATCATTCATAATATCCTTTTCTCTTTGAGCCCTAACCATTTCCCATTGCCATAATCAATTCCTTGTTTGATTTCATCTTCGTTTGGTTGATTCGAGAGTGTTTTGATCAAGTTTTTGAATTCTCTTTGTAATCTCCAGGTATCCCATGTATAATAACATTGATTTTATGTTATTTCAATCATATAATCAGATCTATAACTGATTTAGGTCATTAGATGATCAGTTGATGTCTTAAATGTTGATTCGTTGACCTAAAACATTTAATTATGTGATGCAAATCAAGTAAGGATTAATCAATGATTTCATTGCATCATTATGATCTTAAAATGGTGAATTTTGAGGTACAAAAGTCGTTCATAAGGTTATGGGTCGTTTGGGGTGTGTTTGGTTAAGTTTTGGAGGTTAAACAATAAGGTTTGTGCAGATTCGGGGCTAGTTGCGCCGCAACTACTAAGCTGCCGCGCAACTAGAAAACAGTGACATATAGCTGCGACGCAACTTGGTAGTTGCGACGCAATAGCAACAGAATTTTCAAATAACCATAACTTTTGAACTGTAACTCCGTTTTTAACAAATAAGCTATCCACAGAATCGTGAGAGAGTCTACTTTCTGATGGTAATGTTTTTAAAAGATGATTGTGATGTCAAGTTTCCAGAAAGGTTAATTTAGTGAGTGAATGTCGAGTTTCGTCGAGTTATGTAAGCTCTAACGTATTAATCGAATGTCCGAAGAATCAAGCCTTGTCATGGGTCATGTTTATTTATATTTAGGCTTGATTCCTGATCATAAGTAAGTAAGTACTTGTTTAGCTCATTATGTCGTTTAATGATTATAGGTAGTCGGAAATACTTGCAAGCTCGGTAACTTACGTTATCTTTTTGTGCTCTTCTACAAGGTAAGATACACTATTTTAACATGCTGAGGGTTCAACAAAAACATAGTTTTCATATAATAACTTCCCCAAATGGTATCTTGTTTGCTTATGGGTATTCGGGATTATATGGGAGGTGATATGGGCTATGTAGATGCATATTGAAGCCTGAAATGCTGCCCCAATGATATGTATTGATATGAGATGCTATGTATGCTTAATAGATTATATGATACGAGATGATAGATGATACGAAATGATATATATATATATATATATTATGATACGGAAGATGTTATGAAATGATGTACGATATGAGATGATAAATGATATGCAATGTTGTAATGATATACGATATGGAATGATATATGATGATGTACGTGATGTAACAATGTATGCGATGTAATGATATGCTATGAAATGTTATGTAATGTCTTGAGATGAATAGAAATGTGTTATATGTTGATGATATGTATAATGTGCATGACTACATGGCTTGTTCATCTAGTTCACTAGACTCTTTAAGTTGCCATGTCACGTGCACGTTTAAGGGCCCACACGTAAAGATGTATATATGTGATGACTGTTTAGGTTGTGTAAACACCTAAACTATATGTGATGTGAAATCAAGCTCGTAAATTTAACGTGAAAGTGTTAAGCTTAACCCGTACTTGCCCTAGCCCGGTTAAGTGCGTTGATGTGGTTGGTCGGGTGGCTCCTTGCAACGAGGTATAACGTGAAGAGTAATACGGTAGGTCTTACTAGCCCCATTGTCATTGAACATACGGATTACTCCTGGATTGGCTTGCCATTCCTTAACGACATTAATGGACCGCTGAAAAGCTTGTCCATCCAGTTGGGTGTGAGGTTCCCTGTTAGGTCTTATGACCGCCTACACACAAACTTACACCTTACATGTGATGAGTGACCTATGTCACACCTAATGTAAGTGACTTATGTCACACTATACGATGATGCTTATATGATATATATGAAGTAAAAGATGACTAGGCACATCTAGGGTGATTTAACCTATTATGATGATGTTTGATGCGATGATATGTTATGGATGATGTGATGCATTGATGTGATATGTGTCTTAACGATTTAATATGACTTTTATATAATGTTTAAATGGACAAATGTTTTATTAATGAGGTGTTATCTTACTTAGCTAATTCGTTAGCTAACACTTGCTCTTTTAAAATGTGTTGTTCCCTCAGGTCCAACATTAGTGAGCAGGTAGATGTGAGAAGACGTGAGGCATGGGTAGATGATCTTGAAGCTGGCTATAGTTTACCCATAGTGGCTGCTCGCTTTAGACATTTGCTTTATGTTTAGATAATAATGACTTGTCTTGATTATGTAGTCGGTTGTTTAATGTTGGGCAACCGATAGGTTTCCATTTGAACTTATTTTGATGATATGGCTAGTAACACCATTTAATGAATAAACCAAACAGATTATGCTGGTTTGGACTTTTAAAGTTTACTTTCGTTTTTTTTTTACGCCGTTAGGCGAAAGTTTTTGGAAATCCATATTTTTAAATATTGGTTGTTACAGAATTATGAGATTGAGATAAGTGTACATTAAGGTGTTTGATGAAATTCCCCGTGATGAAATTGTTGGTATGATCATTTCAGTTGGTGATAAATCAGTGATGAATGATCATGATGATAGGAAATTAGGCAACGGAAAAGATTTGGATGTTAATAATGTTTGTAGTAATCTTGATTTTTGGGTTGTTAAGAAGAAAGTTGAGAGTTTACATCCAGATGTGATTGTCGATACTAGTTGTGTGATTAATGAATCCAGATTTTTCAATAATATGGTGTGCTTTGTATGTGATTTTTGGGGGCAAAAATCCGTTAAGGATGAAGTATTAGGTATTACTAGTATGGTTATGGATATAGAATATTTTGGTTGGAAACCGGGTTGGATGACCATTGAAAGTTGTGAATGGAAACCAGATTGCATTAGTATGGTTGAATGGGTGGATATGATGACAAAAGGTGATGAGACTGAGGTTAAAGATATTAAGGAATATGTGTGTCTTGAGTATGGGTCAATTGTTAGTATAAATAAGGTAGTAAAGAGCGATGATAAGGCTGATTCAAATGTAGAGGATGTGTGGCTCAAGAATGGAAGCATTAGAGCATTTAATTGGAAACCAGGTTGTATTCTAACCATGGATAAGAAACTTGTTGCGATTAACACTAAGAAAAGATGGCTATTGAGTTTTGCATCAATAATAGTTGAATCTTTTGGATGGAAACATGCTTGGGTTAGTTTTGATAAGAATATGTTCAACAAAAGTGAAAATATTGATTTGCAAGAAGCTTATTATGGATCAGAATCAGATTCCTTGATGATGTTTTGTGAAGTGATCTGGTCAGGGGAGTGCACACTTTGGTCAACATTTGAGGTAGGAGATTTTAGGGCGGAACAAAATAAAGACATAATCTTGAAGGCACTGACCGTCGAAATTCAGCCTGCCCTGCAACTGGAAAAACTAAGGAAAGACGACATACAAGGGATACCAATGAGATTAAGGTTGTTTGAAGTTGCAATGAGGTGGCTTGAGAATATTGCGTCTGCACTTGCAGTTGTTGAAAAGAGTCAAGTAACTATCAGAGTTGCCATCGATAAGTTGGAGCTAATAGTTAAGACCAGGAGGATAAAAGCATTTTATGAAAAGAGTCAAGAAACTATCAGAGTTGCCGTTGAAACAGGATGTTTTGACTTATCTTGTTACATGTCAGTTGCAGCCTGAACTATTATTGAATGGAAGACAAGTCCAAGAAAATGGGTACACAACATCTGATATGGATATCGATATAGTGAAACAAGAGCCAGCGGCTATAAATGCATTGGTTATCGACCAATCAATTCATGTGCTGAGAATGCAACTGCAACTCATAATAAATTTCTCAACATCATTGAAGGGAATGCCTGAATTAGGAAATGACCAGAATAGTGTAACCAAGCTGTAAGGTGTTACTGTTGATAGCAACTGGTACACCAATAAAGTGTTATGGTCCTTCATGGTATGGGTTGTCCAGGAGCCTGGTCTATTATCAAGATTTGTCAAAGGAGAAATTTCTTACTCGAAAAGGAATGCACTAGAGTTTGGGATAATTCAGGCAGCTAGCTTAAACTAGCTTAACCGATGTCAACGTTTTGAAAGATGGGGTCTTGGATCAGCTTGGTCCATTAAGGATCCATTGGGAATCTCTAGTTCTCGATGAAGAAATGGAATTAGATACATACATATCCAAGAATATAATTGATGAGAATATAATTGAAGAAAGCAACGAAGGGCTTAAAGACAACAAATGTCAAAGGACAAAGCAAGCTGTAGATAGTGCCACCCATGGGAAGTCTGATCAACTGGAAGTGGATTCTGCTAGCAATATAGAGACATTTCCAAAAGGAAAGGAAATGTATTTGACCATCATGAGATAGAAGTGGCGGAGCCTCAATTTGTTGGATTTATGATGAAGTGCAAGCTAGTGTATGGCAGGGGTGATGAGGCATAATTTCTAAAGGGGCATTTTGCATTTTGCATTAAAAGGGCCGAACCAGAAAGTAACTTAGATTCCTTTAACCTGCATTCACCTGGATTACCAAATGAGAATGGAATTCAAGTTCCAAAGCGTTTAAAGATTGGTTTTGGCTATTCATTGAGTTGCATAAAAGAAGTTGTGAAGTTGCAAGTTTGAGTGGACTGAGAAGAAGCTTCATGATTTTGATTTTTGAGGACAAAAATCTTATAAGAGGGATGTATTGTTACGTGTAAAATAAATAAAAGGGGTGTAGTAGTCATATTAGAAAGTATAGGGACTGATAGTGAAACTAGTAGAGCAATTATTGTTGTCGTTTGAATATTCAAGGCTATATAAGCCATCTGTATGTTCCTTTCCTAATCAGATATTGATTTGATCATAGTTCTTCTCTAAAATTCTTCTTCTACAATTCTACTCGTAACAGAAAATCAATGAATCATAGATCAATTGGTACCATCATCGAAAATGCCATGGGTCCCCACATGCGAAGCTCTTCCAATAATTCAAGGCGTGGGTTTGAAAATTGGTTCGAACCTCATACATGTAGCGGTTATGGACAATTTGTTCACCAACACACTTGGTTTGTGAGGTTTATGTGTCAGTGTTGTGGAAGTACCGAGGATTATAGCTTCCCTTAATACGTGGTATAAATTTATTTTTCTCGACAGCCTCGTATATAGGACAAAAATCGTAAGCGAAGCAAATCAACAATGATATTGTGTTACATGGAATTTGATTTTAGTTCCATTAAACTTTTTAATTTTGGCATATCTCTTATATAAATAAAAGACAATTGTTTCTAGAAGCTTTTTTAGACAAAAATCTTATGTTGCAACTTCTTATTCTTTCCTACAAGTGTTTTAAAAATTCATGACATCATAAATCTTTTGATTTTTTTTCTTTTGATCTTTATATAATTTAATCTAATATGGAAACCAAATTACTTTTTAAATTAATATATCTCTTACAAATAACAAATCAAAACCCCACACATTTTATGTCAAATCCTTTATACGAGTAGTTATTCACAATTATTAAATAATTATGCTAATGTTATTATTAATAATATAGAGTTACAGTATATTTTAATTTGTAGCTTAATTATTAGTTTCTTTTAAATTGTAACTTAATTGAAGAAATATAATTATGAAATTGTGTTTATTTTATGAGATTTTTAGTTTTTATAATGATTTTTCTTCTTGAACACTATGAGTAAGTAATAATTTACATAAAAAACTTTATTCTCTTTAACTTGAAGGTGTACAGCAAATGAAAAGTTAATTGTGTGATATCCAATTAAAGGTTTTAATACATTATTATGCTTATAACTTTTTCTCTTTTTTTTCTCATTCTCATGTATTATTTTATCATGTGTACTCATTTATGTGACATATAGTCAATGCTAAAATATTCTATTACATCATATTCGATTACTATTGCATTATTTGATTCAGTATTTGACATATCAACTTTTCATATATAATAATGAAACAAACCTGCAATTATTGTTTTAATAAACATTATTGATTATTGATTAGTGTTGAGTCCCAATGCTATCTGTAAATTTGGTGATGACAAATCTGATATATAAATACTTAGTAATCTTTTGGTTCTTGTAATCTGATCTGGGTCAGACTAAGCTGACACAACTTGCAATCTGTAACTGACTCAGATCATACTTCATATATTGTAATTGTTTATCTTATGGAAGCAAGTGTTGTTCAAGCTGCATCAAATGGTTATAGCATTCAGTCCAAATCAAAGAGAAGGATTGAAGATAGAAGATCAAGTTGTTGGTGGAAGACAACTTAGGATTAGCAGTCAGCTTGGAAACACTTAGATAGATTTGCTCTTGACAAACGAGCAATCTGTGTCTAAACAATCAGTGTAGATTACAGCCTGGATTTATTGATAAGGACGTATGACGTGACTAGGAAGGTTCTTAGAATTTGGGTTGGTGGTTTACTTACATATGCATGTCCATACTCTCATTGGACGATCAAAATGACGTGCTGCAGGTTTTGGGGACCACAAGTACGATGAAGGCACGTTCCAATATTCCCTGATCATCCAACAGAAAAACAATACGTGGCTTATTTGGACACCAAGAGAAACTGAAGCTTTCGCCTATAAAAGCTACAATCCTTGAAGACATATGTATGCATTCCTTTGAATCGTTCTTCACAATAGTTCTCTTTGCTCTTATGCACAGCCTCATCTGTGAGAAGTCAGCTTGGGCTACTTCTCTTGAGAAATAACTTATTTGATTGTTGTTTGTCAATTCATAGGGTTGTTTAGATATTGTCGGTTATCTTGTTTCCGCAACAACCCTGTAATTCTTTGTATAGATTATTTCTTAGAAAAGTATTACATTTGAAAAATGCAATCTGTGACTAAGAATGTTTATTTTCTGCATTACTGTTTTATTGATTCTTATAACTCACATTGTTTAATATACTTATTGGATCAATTAAAACCCTTTATAAAAGAAAGTATAGGAAAAACGAAACAGTTGTATTCACCCCCCTCTACAACTACTTGTGTACATTATACCTTGGTATCTTATTACACCTCTGGGACATAACAAGTGGTATCAGAGCAGGGGTTAAGAATTAACTTGACTTGATCCTTGCTTATTTTCCTTTTGTAAAGCATAATGTCATCGTATGTTGATAATGGTTCTTCTACCCGACCACCTATGTTTGATAAAGATGATTTCAGTGGGTGGAAAGGTCGTATGTCTTTGTTCCTTGAATCCATTGACAACAATATGCCTGACATCCTTGTGGATGGTCCTTATGTTCCTACATCGACTGTTGTGATTGATGTTGTGGTCAGGGAAGGTCACCCAACCATTCCTGCCACAGTCAAATCCATTGTTAAGGACAAGGCAGATTAGGGAGATAAGGATAGGAGATTGGCCAACTTGGATGTGAAGGCACGTAACTTCATTGTCCAAGCTGTGCCTAAAGACATTTACCATTCAATTAAAATGTGTTCTACAACAAAGAAAATGTGGGGTACATTGACTGTCATGTTTGAGGGTTGCTCTACTTCCATGGAATCTACCATTACTACTCTCACTAGGAGGTATGAGAGATTTTTCTCATTGAGAAATGAATCCTTGACTGACACTCATACCCGCTGTAATGCTTTAGTGAATGATTTAGCTGCTATTGGAATTACTAAGAAAACTGATGTGTTGAAAAGTAAATTTCTTGATTCATTACCACCTAAATGGAATAATTATATTTCTTCTGTGAAACTAAGTTCTGTGTATCAAGATCTTTATCTCCCTGGACTTTTTGGTTTACTTCATAATCAAGAATCTTCAGAAGCTGAGAAACTAATTGCTATGGGTGATTCTTATAGTTAGCCTGCTAGTGCACTTGTTGCATCTATGACTGAACACCCTAGTTCAATTTCTAATGAGATCATTCCATGCATCAATGAATCTATTCCTATGATTTCTAACACAAATTCTGTTTGTTCAGAATCTGATGTTGATGAATCTGATGGTGAGGACTTAGCCAATGAGGTGGCTTTGTTAGCTGAAAGGATAAGAAGGAGATCATTCAATAAATTTAAAGGAAAAGGTAGAAGTGGGCAAGCTGATAAGACCAAGAAGCCATTTGACGTGTCCAAGGTCACTTGCTACAAGTGTGGTAAGCCTGGACACATGGCTGGTGATTGTAGATCCAAAGAGTCTTCTCAAGCTGTGCCATCCAAAGGTGGAAGAAATGAAAAATACTCAAAGCTCAAGACCAAATACAAGGCCTTGAAAGCACAAGTGGCTGAGCTGAGTAAGAAAGTTGAAAAAGATGAGAAGAGTCTGATAGCCAAAGACTGGGCTGAGAGTGCCACTTCCTCTGATGATGAGAAGTTTAAGGATGCCAAGTGCTTTATGGCTAAAGAAAAGTTTGCTGAGGATCTTGTCAAGATTCAACAGCAATCTGAGTCAGCTCACAAGGCATCTTCAAGTCAGACTGCTCCACCTAAGGTAAATATCTTTTCTAATCTGTGTGACAATGAAAAAACTGTCAAGGCTAAATAGACTTGGTGATGGGGTTCTCTTGCAAAAACACTTTAATCAAGAACTTAAAAAGGAAATTTCAATTTTAAAACAAGAAGTAAGCTCAAAGAATTTCACCATTGAAAAGCTTGAATCTGAAGTAAAAGCTCAAAAGCAATTAAATGCTATTTTGGTCACTGAAGCTAAAACTTCAGAAGAAAAGTTTTTGAAAATCAAGCATATAACTGAATCATGGTGCACTTGTTCCAAAAGAGCTGCAAAATGTGTTAATGTGCAAGTTCCTCATCATGTTCAAGCTATTTTTGATGGTGACTATGATAGAGCTATTGCTATCAGTGAAGTCTGTGCCATGGAACCTTGTTATCAGCCTCCTTCACCACCCAAAGTCCAAACCAAAGGAAAGAACTCTAAACCAATTATATTGGTTCAGAAGTCTGGTATTGGGTTTAATGATCTCGAGAAAGTTGGTCAAACCATTGCTAAAGCTGTGTCTGAATCTGATAGGGTAGTTGAATTAAAACCCGAGGAAACTCTTGATTTATCAAAACTATCAATTACCCAATTTGTGTCAAATTCAAAATTTAAGTCAAACAATGGTGAATCAAAAAGAAATAAAAGGAAGATTAGAGATCATGTTGTTCCAAAAGAAAAGAGCAAAATTCTGAAGAATAAGAAGTCTGTTTCAAATGGAAATGTTTTACCAACCGAATCTGTGTCTAATCCAAACCACCTCAAATCTGACTCTGACAAAATAACTTCTAAATATGTTGAGTCCAGAAAAGGTAAGATTTCTAGTGACACTAATTTACTTACAAGTGTGTCTGATTCAAATATTGTTGATCAAAGTAAATTAAGGTCTGAATGTAAGAAATCTGGAATAGGCAAAGGTTTTGTTCAAGAGGAAACTCTAAATGTTGCAAGAAAGAATTTCAAATCTGGCAAGGGTCAGCTTAAGCAACAATGGGTTTCTAAATGTGATAAGAATATTGGTTATGTTTCCCAATCTGAGTCAGACCCTGTGGTCAGCTCTAGTGAACCCATCCTTGGATGGGTTCCCAAAATGAACTAATATCTTATTGAAAATGCAGGGCTATCACGATGCACATACCTGGCACTTGGACAGTGGGTGTTCCAAGCATATGACCGGATGTAAGTCCCTGCTACGTAGCTTTAGGACAAGCGCTGGTCCTAGTGTTACATTTGGAGATGATTCCCAAGGAAGAACTGAAGGATTTGGCATTTTGTCAAATGGTCCCCTTACTTTTAGAAGAGTGTCTTATGTGAATGGCTTGAAGCACAATCTGATAAGTTGAGTCAATTGTGTGATGCTGGCTATGAAGTAAGATTCCGAGCTGATAAGGGCATTGTTCTGGATTTGGAAGGTAATGTGGTGTTAATTGCTGAGAGAGATGATTCCTTGTATTCTTTTGATATGAGAAGTGCAACTGTGACAAGAGAAGTATGTTTCATGTCAAAGAATCAAGATGAGTTGAATTGATTGTGGCATAAGAGGCTGTCTCATATGAATTTCAAAGACATCAGCAAGCTGTGTAAGAAAGAGTTGGTGTCTGGTCTGCCAGTGATAAAATATGAGAAGGACAAGGTGTGTGGTCCTTGTGAAAAGGGTAAGCAACACAAAGCTTCCTTTAAGTCAAAAACATGTTCAACCATTGACAGTTGTTTAGATTTGCTGCACATGGATCTGTTTGGACCAATAAGTACTCCTTCATTTAATGGAATGAGGTATACTTTGGTCATTGTTGATGAATATTCAAGATATACATGGGTTTTCTTTTTGAAGCATAAGAGTGATGCAGCTGATAGTATTATTCATTTCATCAAGCAAGCTGAAATACTATACAAAAGGCCTATTAGGCAGTTGAGGAGTGACAATGGTACCGAATTCAAGAATGTCACTCTCAACTCATTCTGTAGTGAGAAAGGTATTTCACAAGTGTACTCAGCAGCAAGAACTCCCCAACAAAATGGAGTTACAGAAAGAAGAAACAGAACCCTGATTGAAGCTGCCAAATCCATGATGGCACAAAATAATGTCAAGCCTCATTTTTGGGCTGAAGCTATTCACACAGCCTGCTTCACTCAAAACAGATCAGTCCTTGTTACATTCTGAATCAAAAAAACCATCTTGGCAAGTTTGAAGAAAAAGCAGATGAAGGCATCCTACTTGGATATGCCACAATGATGAAGGCCTACAGAGTGTACAATAAAAGAACCAAAACTATTGAAAGCTCTGTAAACGTGACAATTGATGAAGGCTGCTCCAAGCCAGATTGGTCTCTACTTGAAGATGACAATATTGATTTTGAAGAACTGGCTGTTCCTGAAAATGAGCCTCCCTCTAATCCACCAATTGAAAATAACAATGCTCAAACTCAGGGGGAGCAAGTATTTGAAGAAGAAGAGTTACCTATTTTTGAAAATGTGCAAGTTGATCCTTCTCAAGAAATTATTCCAGTGAATGTGACAACCGTCATCTGACCGTACTTTCCGAAATACCTTTCTAGCCATTTTTAGTTGTTTCGTTATGTACGTCGTTAGATTCTAAGACTTTATCAGGGAATAAATGAATTTATGTTTGATTCGGGCTTTATGAGCACCGAGACTTTAGAAAAATTGTACGTGGACTCAAGAACAGGAGGAATACTAGTTGTCTTGTGGAAGTTCCAAATTAAGTAAAATACTTAAAATTAAATCAATAAAAGGTTTAATAAATAAATATAGACATGTTTATATCCGATAAAAAGCTATTAAAAAGTTACGTTTAAATATGACGACAAAATAGATTAACGGGCCACAAGTCTTCTGGAATGGTCGGGTCAAACGAGTCTTGGTAGAGTCAAAGATGGTCAAATTTCGGTCAAACTAGGGAAAAGAGTAAACAAAACCCTAAAATTCCCAACCCTAGCCTCCCATTTTCCCATTTCACTCTCTCACTCTTCTCCCTCTTTCTCTCTAGCCGTCCCCTCCCCCCTTCTCTTCTTCTTCTCTCTTTTTGCACCACGAACCACCACGAACCACCCCTAACCACGCGAACCACCCCACGAACCACCACAAATTCGTTCTTCTTTTCTTATTTTCTTAGAGTTGTGGTAAGATTTACATAAATCCATGCTTTAGATCGGTTTTTCTTCATCAAAAATCGTTTCTTTTTATATATTATGTATATATATAATTCGGCCATGTATATATATATATGGAACCGAAAAGTTTTATAAAAATATGAATAGATCGGGCCTTCTTCTTCTTCCTTCTTTCAAAAACGTTATATATATATGTATATATATAGGTCCGAAAACATTATTTTTGTACATACATAAACAGGTTGTGATTACACATATAGATATAGACTCGAGTTTTGATTAAAACTATATATATTTCGGTTGTTTATACCCGAAATTCTTCGAATCCGGGTTCTTGATCCGAAATCTCCTTAGATCCGAAGTGTATTAGTGATATTTTGTTCTTGGGATTGATTTCCGTCCGGTCAACTATCGGTCAACGCCGATCAAACCGGCCGGGAAATGTGTGGGTTGGTCAAACTGGGTCAAACTGGTTGAAATGCATATTTTTGAGTCTAGAAGTCGATTTGAATTACTTTTGGCGATTAGATCTAAATTTTTCGGTTCGGTCAAACTTGGTCAAAGGGCAGATTACACTTTTTTGATTGATTTGAGATCTTTTGGTCAAATTTAGGGTTTGGTTATTGTTGGTATTTTTGTTAAAAGTTAAAGTGTTAGTATTTTTGGTTAAAATTAAGTCTTTGTTTAAAAATTTAATTAAAGAATAATCAAATATATAAATATATATATATATATGTATATGAATTAATTTAAAATGACTTATTTATACGAATGTACAAGACATAAGTTAATCGAAGTTAATTACTTTAAAAAGGACCTTATAAAGGTTATATAAATTACACGACTTCCGGACCTAACATAGTTTATCATGACGTTATATAAGAAGACTTGTCGGGATATAAACATTAAAACATGACCTTATCAGACGAACAATTTCATTTGGACAATTAATAAGGACCGGAGACTATGTTATATATACATATATATAATATATTATGACATTTGACGAGACACAATGGCATTTCCTAAGACACTAGTATAAGACATGGACTTGTGCAATTAAATAAGCCTTATGGAGTGACTTGTGGACAATGTAGGACTGTTGGGTAGATAGTGAGCATGTTTCGAGTGTATCTGACTATTTGTGTTCTTGTTCGTTGATCTAGGGTTCTTATACTTGTGCTGCTTTCAGGTGAGTTTCGTAGCCCCTCTTTTTACAAGTTTTGGGGTGGAAAGTATACTTATTTTCAAACAGTTTTGTCGATTTCTGTTTTATGTTCATTATTGAGCCTGTGCGTATAGAGTTACTTGTGCCATTTGACGTGCTTGATCTTGTTGTATGTGTGTGATTATGTGTTTGTTTGTTGTGCTTTGGACGTACTTATTGTATGAGTTGAGACTTGAGACTTTGGACTAAGGCAGGTACCGTAAGGCCGGACTTTGAGACATTGAGGCATTTGGACTTATTATGGCGTAACTCTGCTCGTTAAATATTGAACTATTACTTGATTAGACTTAAAAGAATCGACAAAAGACTTATTTCTTTAATTAGACTTTTGACATAAAACCTACGAACTCACCAACCTTTGTGTTGACACATTTTAGTATACTTTTCAGGTGCACAGGTTATTCACGGATAAAGACTGTTGTGCTAGGCTGGACTTCGGAGATTAGTGCTCCTTATTTATTGTCAGACTTTAAGGCTACATGCCTTGGATTATTTCTTTATGGCCTTGTTTGCAATAAGCTATTTTAGCACTGTTATGACTTTGAACTCATGTTTTTGGGAATATATTTAATATATTCTATTTCATTTAGCAGTATCTATGTAATTCCATGTCGTGATGTGCTTTTCATGACACCTCATGTTTCCGCCAACGGTGGGGTGTTACAGTGAATGACTCCCAAGCTGACTCTGTTCCATCAACTCCAATCCAAGTTGACCATTTGATTCCTCAAAATGATCAAGCTGGAACGTCTAATGTGAGTCAGCCCATTTTCCAGGAATCAAATAATACCCATCATGTAACTAAATGGACAAAGAGTCATCTAATCAACCAAATCATTGGTGATCCTTTATCTGGTGTAAAAACAAGAAGGAAGACAACATGCAATTTCTGCATGTTTCTCAATTTTGTGAGTAAAATGGAACCAACTGAGGTTGCTGAAGCTCTATCAGATCCATCTTGGGTAAATACAATGCAAGATGAATTAACACAGTTTGAAAGAAACAAGGTTTGGGAACTTGTTCCAAGACCTCATCATTCTAAAACTGTGATTGGAACCAAATGGGTCTATAGAAACAAAATGGATGAAAGAGGAGTTGTGATCAGAAACAAGGCAAGATTAGTAGCTCTTAGATACAAACAGGAAGATGGGATTGACTATGATGAAACCTTTGCTCCAGTGGCAATACTGGAAGCCATCAGAATGGTTTTGGCTTACTCTGCTCACAAAGGCTTCAAGGTTTATCAAATGGATGTGAAAAGTGCTTTTCTGAATGGGAAATTGGAAGAAGAAGTCTATGTTGAACAACCTCCAGGTTTTGAAAGTTCAAAGTTTCCTAATCATGTGTATAAGCTTGACAAGGCTCTCTATGGCCTCAAACAAGCTCCAAGAGCATGGTATGATACTTTATCTAAATTCTTTTTAGAAAACAAGTTCAAAAGAGGTAATGTTGACAAGACTTTATTTGTGAGAAAATACAATGGTGATATTTTACTTGTACAAATATATGTAGATGACATAATTTTTTGTTCTAGCAGTGAAAGACTTTGCAAAAAGTTTTCTAAATTAATGTCTAAAAAGTATGAGATGAGCATGATGGGAGAACTTAACTATTTTCTTGGTTTACAAGTTAAACAAACCAAAAATGGTATTTTCATAAATCAAGGAAAATATGTTAAAGATTTACTGAACAAATTTGGTTTTAGTGATTGCTCACCTATGAAAACTCCTATGGGAACTGGTGATAAGCTTAGTGAAAATAACAGTGGAAAACCCACTGATGTCACTGCTTACAAGGGTATGATAGTCTCTCTACTTTACTTGACTGCTAGTAGACCAGATATTATGTTTGCTACATGTCTATGTGCAAGATATCAGGCTAATCCTAAAGAATCACATCTTAAAGCAGTGAAGAGAATCTTTAGATACCTTAAAGGTAGTCCCAATTTGGGTCTTTGGTATCCCAAAGACTCTGGATTTGATCTAATTGGCTATTCAGATTCTGACTTTGCAGGTTACAAGATTGATTGAAAAAGTACTTCTGGAGCTTGTCAATTGCTTGGCAATAGACTTGTAAGCTGGTCTAGCAAGAAGCAACATTCAGTTTCCATCTCTACAGCGGAAGCTGAGCATGTTGCTGCTGGGAGCTGTTGTTCACAAATTTTGTGGATGCAATTTCAGCTACAAGATTATGATATCACTGCCTCAAAGACTCCTATCTTTTGTGACAATACAAGTGCCATAGCAATCTCCAACAATCCAGTACTTCATTCTAGGACCAAGCATATCGATATCAGATATCACTTCATCAAAGATCATGTGATGAAAGAAGATGTTGAACTGCACTTCATTCCAACTGAGAATCAGCTTGCTGATTTGTTCACCAAGCCATTGGATGAAAACAGGTTCAATTTTCTAATAAGTAAGCTGGGAATGCTAAATATGTAAAAGGCAGTGTGATAAGTAATGATAAATTCAACCCCTTTGAATTTTGTTAAAGTTTTAAGGGCAAGCTGTGTTTGACACAGACTACCTGTTTTTACTTGGTTAAAATCAAGTTAAAATGGGTAAGCTGAGTCTGACCCAGCTTGGGAGCTGTTTTTATTATTAAATATCTCAGTGCGTTTTAGTATTTTGCATATTTTATTCAGTTTAACTTATATATCTTTTCCTGATCAATGAGTTAGTAACACGTATGGAGGCAATGAACTTTTACTGCAAAAGTACCCCCCACTAGTTGTTCTCATCCAATCAAATCATTTCTCTCTCTTCCCTCCAAACGGTTATTTTAAAATATGTATATATTTTGCTCGAACATATATGCACTCTGTTTAACCCTTGTCCCAAACAAATTGTATTTTTTATACTCTTATTTTTCTCTCATCTCATTTTAACCTAACCTGTGTTCTGTTCCATCAAATTTTTTAATCTTTTTCTTTTGTTCTTTAATTATCTAATTATAAATGGCTTCATCATCATCATCTCAATCTGCTAATAACTCTAACAATAACGATTTCTCATCTGAATCTGGGTTTCTACACCCAGCTCCGGTAAGCGTGGTCAAGCTTTTACCCTATGTTGCGGGTTCTGATGTAGTTGTAAGCCCGACTGATCTTGATACTAGTAAAATCAAGATCGTCAATCTTGTCTCCGCCAATGTTCATCCACCTTCTTGGGCAGAAGGTTATGATGAAATTGTTGCCTTTTTATGGCATCATCCCTTTGGCAAGATATTGATTGAGAAACCGAATGTGGTGTACCAGGACATGCTCTGCGAGTTTTGGGCAAGCTGTGTGGTGGGTCAGACGAAGAAAGGACATGCCGTAATTCGAGGCACCATCCTTAATGGTAAGAAACAGGTATTCATTACTTTAAGAAGACTTAGGTCTGCTTTTGAACTGTCTTACATGCCTGAAGATGATTATGAAAATGTTGTCTCTCACACTGAAGCCAAAAACATTCTACCTATTTGTGGATATTCAGGTCCATTGGCTTCAGTGGTTAAAATGAAATATTTAACTGGCATTTGGAATTATCTTCTAAGTACCTTATGTAGATCTTTACAAATGAAGGCAGACAGTTTTGATCAGCCTAATGTTCTTGAATTACAACTTTTTCATTCCTTGGTCACTATGACCAGAGTAGATTATGCAGGACTTATATTTAAAGACTTAGTTGGCTGAGTCAACAATAAGACTTTTACCATACCTTATGGTAGAATTCTTGGTCTCATCATCGAAGCAATCGTTGATGGCGACTTCAGTTTGGCAACTGGCCAGACTGTGGAGTGCAAGGCCATTAATACTAATATTTTTAACAGTCCCAAGGTAACTGCGTAGGGATTAACCCAAGCAATGCAGGTTTACCTTGATTTTTGCAGGAGAAGACAAAGGGAACAAGCATTAGAGGAAGCTGCCTTTCCTTTGACGTGATCTGAGTCCAACACTCAATCTCCCAATCAGGAGAGTCAAGGTACTCAATCTCTTGAACCCTTAAACTCTTCCAAATCTACTCCTTCTTCTTCTTCTGAGGGTGAAGAGTTGGCCACAACATAAGCCACTCTACCCACACCCTCAACCACCATTTCCAAATCCGCCTCCAAAAGACCCATTGTTGAGGACTTAGTACCTCTCAATGTATACAAAAAGAAAAGATCCAAGAGAAATATATCAGCTTTAGGGGTTGACAAAACAACCATAAGAATTAAAGTCTCCCAAAGTGCATTGGAAGCTGAGGAACGTTCCAAAGCTGACTCTGCCACCCAAGCTGATAAGCCGGATTCACCACGCCCATCTGCATTCTCCCAAAAGAGTGTAAACGAGTCAAAGGGAACAACTACTTCTGTCCAACCCTCCAAACAGGGTGAAGACATTGAAACAAAGACCTCCTCCCAAGGTCATACTGTGTCTAAGCCTAATTCGCCATCATCAGCCTCCCAAAAGGTTGATGATATCACTAAAGGGACACCAAAGGATCCTGCCCAGATCCAAAAAGAGTCAGAGTCTGTGCACATGTTGACTGACGATGATCAACCAAAGAATGTTAGCATTGAACGCCTAAGTGACACTGCTCTCATTCCCCAAGCTGGTCAGACTCCTACTTTCTTACACTCTGAGTCTACACTAGCTGTCAATGCCCCTTCTAGATCACAAGGAGGGCTACATGCCTCAATTCTCCCGTGTGATACTTTGGTGACACAACACACCTCTGTTGAAGGGCAATCATCTACCCTTAACATTACACCTACAGGGTCTGTGTCTGCATCTGTCCTTGGACAGAGGGATCCTGTAGGTTACATGGCTCTCTTTAGGGAGGTCATGTTAGCCCCTTGTGCAGCAAAGGGAACCATTGATGGTCCTCACGATGTCAATGAGAATCAGATCACTATCTCCGGAATTGATTCTTCATTCGATGATGTGCTTGCCCATCCATCTTCAAGGGATGCTCTGATGGAAGATGCCAATGGAGGTGTTGATCAAAATCAAGATCAACAAATTCCCACTGGCCCTCAATCTGAATTACATGTCAATCCTTCTCAGATTGTTCAGCACATCATCATTTCTGAAAGATCTGCTCATGAGATTCATTCTCATGAGAAAATGCACCAAAACTCCCTTAGCCTCCACCCCCTTCTATATGAGCCCAATGACCCTGATTTTAAGGATTGCAGGTTGCTCTTTCCAGAGTCAGTGGCCTTTAGGCTAACTGCAAGTCCTTCCCAAGCTGCCACTATCTCATCCTTAGATACGGTAAATCAGTTCACTGAGTTCATATCAACCCCTAAGGTTGAGAACTCAAAGTTGGTTGAAGGCTTGGTAAAGATCCAAAAGGATCAGGAATTGACGGATAAGAAGGTAGAGAAGCTATGTCAAGATCACAAAGAAACTGAAGAAAGGGTGATAAAGGCACTTGAGAATATGGAGAAGAGCCAGAGCAAGCTGACAGAGTCTCTTGATGGGTTGACTAAAGCAATGATTGAACAAAATGAACTAAACAAGAGTACTCTGTGTAACAACACGATTTATGCTCTTGATTCGATCTCAACAATGGCGGTTCAAGTGTGTGTGTTCTTGGTGTGTTTAGTGTGTGTGATTTCTAGAGAGAGAGAGAGAGAGACGATCTGAATAAGTTGTATGTAAAAAATATGGATCAAAGGCTTATGATTTCTAAGGAGTTGAGGGTATTTATAGTCTAAATCTACACTTAAGCTAATTGACACTCCTAGTCCCTCAACCTTAGAAATCATTTAACCATGTCTTAACAACAACAACGTCCACTAACTTAAATTACAATTTATCACTATTTTTGGATTTCTAACATTCTCCCCCTTAGTGATATATTGTAATGAATGAAATACGTGTTATTTTGTCTTGTAGGAATTAAGTTGATGAGCCCGATGGTGAAGACAATTAATGTGATGAAACAATTCTTCAAAGCTTTCTCATTGTCTCTGGAGAACTTGAATCAATCTCGGTCTTGGACTTCTTGTAGTTAAAACATGATGAAATTCTCAATGTTCTGTTTGAACAGAGAATAAACTGAATGAGTCTAGAATCTTTGAAAATTGTTGAACCGTGAATCAGAGTTGTCTTTTGAAGTGCGGAAGGTATAAATTTGGCTTTGGTTCTTCAATCTTCGATTCTTGAATAAAAATTTGTTTCCTTGGAATGAAGTATCAAAAACTTAAACTCTCCCCCTAGATATATGCCTTGAATCTTCTTGATCAAGTATTATTTATGACTTTGAAGATCTTGAATGAAATGTGTTGATGAAGACTCTTTTGAAATTTAACTTCTTTGTCTTAAATCTTCCAATCAATCTTTTCAACTTTTGTAGCTTTGATCTTTGTCATTTTGACATAAACACTTTGGAGAGTAAACTTTTGAACAAAACTTTGAATTAATCATGCTCCCCCTCAATTCATGTGTAAGCATTTTGGAGCATCTTTGAACAATATCCTTATTTTCGATCTCATCCTTAAAAAAAAACTTTCAAGAGAACATATTTCGGCGGCAAAATTCACTTCTTTTTCAATTACAATTACATTTAATTTCATTCCACCTTTACTCCATCAAATAATCTTTTTCTTACTCAATCAATCATAATCTTTTTCTCCCCCTCATAATGACAAAGTTGGAAACCAATGTCATTATGTAAACATTGATTGATAATATGCGAAAAGAAACCGCTTGCATGGTGGTTTTTGTGTTTGTGAGATAAGAAATGAAAGACCGGATAAGGATGATCCGTTAACATGTTCAAAAATCAAAAGGATTAATGAAATGACTGAAAGAAATGTATGACATTTTTCGGATTTTCTATGTATCATTGAATTATGCACAAAGAAATTTTCTAACATAGTTCGGTCTTGTAGCTTTTCAACTACGAGATTGCTTCAAAGAATAGAAATCATGGTCAGTGTCACCTAAGGCGTTCGATAACCACAATCTATTATCCTTAAAGACTTTTTAGGAAATATCCGAGGTCACTGATAGACTTCTCGTTCACTCAATAATCACATAAATGTGATTATGAGACCTACGTTCAATGTTGAAAAATATGTTAGCATTGGTAGGATTTCCATTTGATCATTGTGGAATATCATTTAAGATATCACTACAAATGTTCCGGCTATATTACATAGATATGCAATAATATCACAACGATATGACTCAAAGGTGTCTTAAGAAAATGAATAAGGATCAAATTAATGATCAAGCAAGATAGCTCTAGACACAACGTGATTAAATGAAGTCGGGGACCGGAGCAGAATGTCGCCCTTATTCAATATTAACATCTTCCAAATGAAGAGTCAATAGAAATGTGAAAATCTCCGTGAGAAATAAAACAAGCATTTGTTAAGAAACACTTGAGTGTTTTGGTAAAGATGTGCATCGCTTCATTGGGTCTATGAAGTCTTAATCAAGATATCAACAAATGACATCCGATATAAATGTGTTTTCCCCGGTGATTTGAGAGTTTTAGGGAAGGGTATCATTTCTTTTAACCCTTTTCTCACAACATATCACCATAACCTCTCACTTTTCAACTTTACTCCTTCCATCCTATTTGCACGAAACCATCATCACTCAAAAATACCCTTACAATCTAAAGAAAGAATAGAATACTCCGGGGTTAGAACTTATCGGTGATAATGAAGTTCATGGAGTGAACGAATCGCTCTAGTGCAAACTAAACACCGAACTTCAATTGATGAAAATCATTTGAAAATCATCAAATGTGTGTAAGAAAATGATTTGAAAACACATTTGAAGTTTTGAAATCACAAACTCTCCCTTAATCTATGCAAAGGTAGATCTTAAAAGTTTTCATAGAAAGGTAGAGCAAAAATTGATTTTTGTGAAGTCAAAAAAAAATCTAAAAGTGAACAAGATTTTAAGGAACACAAATTTTTGCGTCAACAACAATGTTCATAGTAAGACTACTCGGGAGTACACAAAGGCTTTTAATCTTTTGCATCTTACATCAACAAGTTGGATGCAAATAAAACATTTAAGCACAAATTTAACTCAATCAATTGTTCAAAATGAGATAACTCGGGAATACACAAAGGCGTTCAATCCTTTGTTTCTCATATCAACAATTGAGAATTTTTTGAAACATAAAATTCATTTGAAAAATTTGAAGTTGTTTGCAACAAGATCAAGACTCTTGAAGAGAATTGTTTGCAATTTCAATCAAATGAAAAATTGCTATTACACATACATATTCATATAAGACTACTTGGAAGTACACAGAGGCGTTCAATTTCGCGTTATCTTATATCAATTTATATGTATAATAACACATTTTATACCAAGTTTGAAATATAAATAATTTCAAATAAGAATGAAATAAATAGCTCAATGAAGAACGGGTTGCATACAGAATATATGCAAGCCATTAAGATATAAATAAAACTATGAAGCCCGGGTTACATACATAGCATATGTAAGCCACCAAGATAAAGAAAAACATTTAAGAAAATCTTTTTGTTATTTTTCAAAATTTTATATTTTTGTATTTGATTTTTGTCTTTTCAAATTTTGTATTTTGTTTTTCAAGAATGTATTAAGAACAAAATAAGTTAAGGTTCAAGATTTAACATACCAAGCTTAGAGATAAGGAAGTTAAACCTTTTCTCATCCAGTGGTTTAGTGAACAAATCTGCAAGCTGATAGTCAGTTCCCACAAAGTAGAGCTCGATATCACCTTTCTCAATATGATCTTTGAGAAAATGATATCTCACATCAATATGCTTTGATCGAGAGTGGTTTTACTGAGTTGACTGCAATAGCAATGGCACTTTGAGAGTCACAATAGATGGGAATATGATCATATTTCAAACCATAATCAGTAAGTTGAGTCTTCATCTATAACACTTGGCACAACAACTAGTCGCAGCCACATATTCAGCTTCAGCTATTGATAGTGACTCACAATTTTGTTTCTTGGAAAACCAACTCACAATTTTATCACCCAAAAATTGTAAAGTACCAGAAGTGCTCTTGTGATCAAGCTTACAACCTGCATGATCTGCATCTGAATAGACAGTTAAATTGAATCCAGTATCCCTTGGATACCAGAGACCTAAATTGGGTGTACCCTTCAGATAACGAAATATTCGTTTCACAGCTTGAAAATGTAAATCAGTTGGAGCAGCTTGATATCTAGCACACATACATGTTGCAAACATTATATCTGGGAGAGATGCTGTAAGATACAACAATGAACCAATCATACTTCTATATCTCTTTTGGTCAAATGGTTTCTCATTTTTATCAGCATTAATACTTGTACGAGCAGCCATTGGAGTTGAAATTGAAGAACAAGTAGTCATATCAAACTTTTTCAACATGTCATGAATATACTTACCTTGTGATATGAAAATACCATTTGGTAGTTGTTTGATTTGAAGACCCAAAAAGTAGTTCATTTCCCCAATCATGCTCATTTCAAAATGATTAACCATTAGAGATGAAAAGTTTCGACAAAATGTTTGACTGGTTGACCCAAAGATAATGTCATCAACATATATTTGGACAAGAAGAACATGATTACCTTATTTGCGAATGAATAAGGTAGGGTCAATTGTACCTTTGGTAAAGCCACCTCTAATGGAGAAAGTAGATAAGGAATCATACCATGCTCGGGGTGCTTGCTTAAGACCGTAGAGAGCCTTGTCTAACCTGTAGACATGGTTTGGTCTTTTGGGATCAACAAAACCTTCTGGTTGCTCAACGTAAACTTCTTCTTTGAGATCACCATTCAAGAAAGCTGTCTTTACATCCATTTGAAACACAGTGAATTTTCTGAATGCAGCATAAGCTAAGAAGATCCGAATGGCTTCCATTCTTGCAACTGGAGCAAAAGTTTCGTCGAAATCAACACCAGGCTGTTGGCAATAACCCTTTGCAACTAATCGAGCCTTGTTCCTTACTACCACTCCATTCTCATCCTTCTTGTTCTTGAAAATCCACTTTGTGCCAATAGGTTCATTTTTCCTTGGATTTGGAACTAATCTCCATACTTTCAATCTTTCAAACTGAGCGAGTTCGTCTTGCATAGCTTTAACCCATTCTGGATCTCGAAGAGCTTCAGAAACAGTTTTGGGTTCAATGTTGCTAAGGGAAAGTGCAACAAGACACATTCACTGAAGTACGAGTAGTTACTCCGGCTTGTGGATCTCCAATAATGAGGAAGAGGATCTTGTTGATTGATATCAACATCATCATCATGAAAACCAGAGTTTTGCTGAGAGATGGAATCATAGCTTGGTAGAACAGCTTCCTCGTACAATGGATGATCGAAGTCAAAAGGCACATATACATTTGGAGTGTTTATCGGATTGGTAGTCTGGGTAAATGGGGTAGGTTGTTCTTGAACATTCACTGACGAAGAATTATCAGGAGAGGATTGAGAAGAAGAATCATTAGAAGAGGATGAAGAACTACTACTTGAAGAAGTAGCAACTTGCTCAGCAGAACTTGATGATGATTCATGAAGGTTGTCAGGAACTGGATCATTGTTCGGAATTGGTTCAATGATGACTTGAGGTTCCTCATCATGAATCAGTTTTGATTTGAAGAATTCTTTAAAAAGAATATCTAACTCATCACTCATTGGAGCTGGAAACTTCTTAAATTTGGATGCTAGAGTAGAAGTCCTTGATGAAGTACTTGAATCACTTGGACCATTATTTGTTGGTAGCAAACTTTCTTGCTCGAAAATCATGCCCGACATCTCATCAAACCAAACATTCATTGTTTCTTGAATCATATTTGTTCGACGATTGTAGATTCGATAGGCAATTGATGTCTTGGAATAACCAACAAAGTAACCTTCATCACCTTTCTTCTCGAACTTTCCAAGATTCTCCCGGTCATTCAGAGTATAACAAACACACCCAAAGATATGAAAATAGTTGATGTTGGGTTTCCGTTTCTTAACAACTTCATAAGGAGTCTTCTCAAAACACTGATTAACAATGGACCGATTCTGAGTGTGACAAGCAGTGTCAACAGCTTCAGCCCACATGTTGGAAGGTAACTTAGAATAAGCTAGCATGGTTCTTGCAGCTTCTACAAGCGTTCGATTTCTCCTTTCAACGACACCATTTTGTTGTGGGGTACGAACTGCAGAGAATTGGTGAGTAATGCCTTTGGATTTACAAAATTCATCAAACACGGCATTTTGAACTCAGTTCCATTATCCGAACGGATGTAACGAACTGGAAGTTGAAGATTTACTTGAGTAGAAGTGATGAAATCGATCAAAGTTTGAGTTGTTTCATCTTTGGAGGCAAGAAACTTGACCCAAGTATATCTTGAATAATCATCAACGATAACCAAAATGTATCTCTTCCCATTTCGGCTTTAAACTTTCATTGGTCCACAAAGATCCATGTGAAACAAATGAAGAGGTGCTAAAGAATTTGGAGATTTCTTAGGTTTATGAGAAGCTCGTTTTATCTTCCCAACGGCATAAGAAGGACAGACATGCTCACTTTCATACTTATAGTCTGGCAAGCCTTCAACAAGATTCTTATTGACTAAAGTATTGATGGTAGGAAAATTTAGGTGAGAAAGTCTTCTATGCCACAACCAAGAATTCTTTGAAGTAGCCTTAGAAATGAGACAAATATTATCGGTTGGTTGGTTATCATCAAGATTGACGGTAAATAAGTTATCATCGCGGTCGCCACACAAAATGTCAACTCCATCTAGAGTTTGAACCTTGCAGAGAGATTGTCGAAAAAGAACTTGAAGATTATTGTCACAGAATTGTCCAACACTGAACAAATTATGACTTAATCCTTCAACATAGTGAACTTTCTTAATAACAATTCCATTGCGTTCAATGTCACCATAGCCTAAAATAGGGGCGAAATTGTTGTTACCAAACCGAAAAGTTCCCATGAATCGTTCGATAAAGTTCTTGAGCAATGCTTTATTGCCAGTCATGTGTTTTGAACACCCAGAGTCGAGTATCCAAACACAGATGGTTATTTCCTGCAATCAAATAGAATTATCCGACTTTAGGTACCCACTTGAAGACGGGTCCTTTGTGGTTAGTTAGCACAGGCAGGGTATATAACTTAGGTGATGCATACAGACATGCTTTCGAATCAACATACTTATTAACAAGCACATTATCAACAAGCACATTTGGATCAAACAAACGAATATTAACACACGAATCAAAAGTAAAATGTCTACCACCATTCAAACCATACAAATAAGAACGAGAATTAACATTGTTTACAACATCACAAGGCATTGCCTTGGCATTATTAACATTTGTTTTCAAAGATGACTTAAAAGATAAATTGTTTGAAACATCAGAAACAAGCTTCTTCTTATTACCCGCTTTTTTCCTTTGCCTTTTCTTCTTTTTCTCAACTTTAGTGATCTTAGGTACTAATGACTTAGCTACCCATTTAGACTCACTAATCAAGCTCTTTCCACCTGTGGGATTGACACTAAGAAGATTAGAACGAGAATTTTGAAGAACTTTTATCTTTTTAGTCTCTTTTGAGGGTGCGGAAACTTCTTGTTTCTTAGGTTTATCATGAGAAAACCAGCCATATTTATCCCTATATCTAGTTGCACCATTTGTAGCATCCCTAGTTAGCAAAACTGAGCTAGACCTAGACACTTTAGAAATTGAACTAGAATGAGAGTTAGATGAAGAAACATTTGAGTTGATTTCCAAAAGTTTCTCTTTGTTGTATTTGATTTTGGGAATGGTCTCAACTTGTTTGTTTTTGACATGCATTTCAGAGGTAGGACACTTTCTTTTTAACTTATTGATTCTTGGTTTTTTGACAGTCTTTGGTTCAGTCTTGACAAGTTTTGGAATGACTTGTTTCTTAGAATAATGTGAAGTTGGATATTTGGAAAACAATTTTGGAGATTCCTCTTTTGATTCAACTTTGATTTTGGTAGATTCAATCTTTTTCTCAGTTTCAGAATCAAAAGCATATTCTCCCTCCATGAATTTATCAAAATCATCTTTTGTGAAAGGTTCAACCGGAGATATTTTTGAAAAATCAGGAATCTTGGTATATATCTAACTTTACACTATGGGTAATCTCAAGAATGAAATCAACTTGAACTGACACATCTTTGGTTTCACAAGAAATTAAAGTAGAGATATCAACACCTATACTAGCACTAAGCTTAGGGTGAACAACTAACTCTTCAAGAGATTCACATGGGAAAAACCTAAAGTAGTACCATATCAAAACTAAACTATGCGCAAGTTCATCATGAGTTAAATCAGATTGCACATAATCATCAGCTATAACAGTAGCAGCATTTTGACATGAACACTCAAGAGAATCAGTCAAGGTTTGGGTGGAGGAAACAGTAGATGAAACACAAGTAGTCTGAGTGGAATGGTCTACTAAAGCACTTAGGTGAATTTGAGTAGAAGCATCCATACAAACTTTCTTAGTATCGACAACAACTAATTTATCCTCCGAATTCAAACTTTGAGACTTAAGTTTTTCAATTTCATTTTGTTGAGATTTCACCGTATGTTGCAAACCTTCTATTTGTTTTTCCAAAATGGTAGATGGAACATACATTTTAGTAGGTTTAGGTGAATTACCAACTGACTTTTGGTTTTGGAAATTTGATGCTATTTCTTCCGGTTTGAAAATTGAAGATTCTTTCGAGTTATTTGAAGCATTAATAACATCATAGTTAACCAAAAAATCATTTTGTGGTAATTTTTCAATTTCATCAGTCTCAAAATCGTCATCCAGTGGACGAATAAATTGTTGTACCATACCAAGGCGAAGAAATCTTTTATCATACAAGGGTTCGATTTGTTATTTGGCTTTTTGTAATGGAGAGATATTCTCAAATCCCAACCCATGAAGAAGTTCCGATCTGTCAATCTTTGACTTGTTAAAATAGGCGGTAAAATCAAAAAGAGGGTTTTGTTCAACTTTATATAACTTCTCTTGATAGAAAAGTATATTCCTTTTAAATTCCTCTATTTGGTTTTGAAGAGTTTCAATCTCAACGCCTTTCAAAAAACAAATATGATTTAATTCAGAAATCTTTCGTTCAAGTTCAATATTGTTAGGTTTGGATTCTAAAAGTTTCTTGTTAAGAATATCAACATCCATTTGTCTTGCATTTGCCCGAAGCCACTCATTGGTCTTTTGAATTTCAAGATCTTGATTGGCTTTTTCAAGATCTTGAATGGTCTTTTCAAGTTTGTGACATTTATGTACTAACTTAGAATCAGGAGATGCATTCAACTCACACTCTTTAACCAACATTTGATCTTTGTAGGTTTGAAAATCTTGTTTAATAGTATCATAATCAAAAAGTAATTTCGAATGTTCTTCAAAGAGTTTTGAAAATTCACTTTTAGAAAATGAAATACTATTTTTCAACTTCTTATTTTTGTTGGCTAAAGACGTAATATGAGTTGTCAAGTTAAATAAAGCTAAATCAAACGACTCTTTATCTTTAACTAAAGAAAAAGTAGAGTGTAGATTTACCTCATCATCCGGGTATTCATCATCAGTGCTTTCAGCTTCGAATGCTTTGTTCTTGGCCAACCTCGCCATGAAGCACACATTTGCAGAGAGATCTTCATCTTCATTATCTGATAGCAAAAGCCACTTGTCATCTTCAGCCAGTAATGCATGACCAGCTTCCACTTGCTTTGCTAAAAGCATCTTCTGCTTGTAGTACTCATAGTTTCTCTTGCGAGGTTGCTTGCAATCAATTGCAAAATGACCAGGAATACCACAGTTGTAGCACTTTTTATCAGAAGCTTTCCCCTTCTCAACAACTTGTTTGTCATATCCTTCAACTTTCTTTTCCACATGCTTGGATCCACTTGATTCTCCTTGACCATTGTTCTTTGAATGATAGTGTTCCTTCTTGGGAAATGCACTTGTGGAAGAAGTGCGGAGATTGTTGTTAGTTGGCCTCGCTTTGTAGTACTTTTTCTTGAAGTGTTTGGTAACTGCGGCAAGAGCTTGATATAATTCGTCAGAAACACCATCTTTTGGAGCCAACATATCATCTCCCTCCTCATCAGATGAAGAAACAACTACCATTTGCCTTTTAAGAGCTTCAGAAACCTTCTTTTCAACAATTAATGCCAAAGGATCAGAAGATACAACTTCTGGCATTTTGTTCGATGAAGCTTTGTTTAGTACTTGATGTTCATTGAGTTTGAAGGATTCATGAAGATTATGGATGGAGAACTTGGCCAGATTTTGATGTTGCTTAATCTGAGTTCCATACTCTTCCCACTCAGGACCAAGAGCTTTGATGAATTTGATGTTAAACTCCATTTCTGATTTCTTGACATTGTTCTTCCTAATTTCATTTATGACATTGCAGAATCTACAGTAGACAGCCTCTAGAGATTCATTTGGCAATTTGCTGAAGTTGTCAAACTCAATCAACACATTTGTCAATCTAATTGTTGAAGTTAGGTCAGATCCTTCCATTTGTCTTGCCACCTCATCCCATATCTCCTTGGCTGTATCATAAGAATCAACAGAACCATAGATTTCATCTGGCAGTGCTTTGTATAAGTATGATCTAGCTCTGTTATCTACAGCTGTTCGATCTTTTTGTTCAGCATTCAAAAGATCAAGAGTGAGTATTGCACCAGTGGTGGGATGGCGATGAATTGCAAGTCCATTAAGAATGGAATCTTTAAGAAGGTGACCATTTGGTTGACATTCCACATAATCCATGAATCTTTTCTTCCATAGTCCATAAGAACCACGGTAGAGAACTGGAGGTCTTGTGTCAGAACCTAATGCCAAAGCTTCACGAGAAGCCATTAGAAAGAGATTTGATTTGGAACTTGAATTGGAATGAAAGTTGAAAATTTCAGAAGATGAAACGATCTTGGGAAGATCGTCTTAGGATAATATCGTCTTAGAAGAGATCGTCCTAGATGAATGAAAGTAAGAACGACTTGAAACAAATCGTCTTGAGTTTAAGAAGAATGAGACGATTCAAAGAAGATCGTCTTGAATGAAATTTGATAAACTTTGGCTAAGTATTGAACGAAACTGAAATTGAGGAATGATTTTGAGTTTTAGAATTGGACACTGAAAAAGGAATTAAAGGAAATTGAAAATGAAATTGAAGTATAAAGAACTTTGGAAATGAAACGATCTTGGATAAGATCGTTTTGGAATTTTTGATAAAGAAAATGAAACGGTCTTGTGAAGATCGTCTTGGAAGATTTGGAAAATTTTTCTAAGTATTTTTGAAAAATTTGGACAGAGATTTGATTTGAATTGGAAGAAATTTGATTTGAGCAAAACCAATCAATAATGATCAGTTACCCAGGAAGTGTGTGATTCTCAATCACAACAACTTCAAATAATCAACCACATCAACTCAACAAACAACAGACACTGAGACGATCTTGGTCAAGATCGTCCTAGTAGTCAGGTAACTGAGACGATCTTGGCAAGATCGTCTTAGTTTCTGCCAATCTTTTCAAAGTAAAAATACTTTGAATTTTGACCAAACCAATCCAAAATGGATCAGTTAGCCACAAACAACACTTTTCCAACAACCACACTTGCTAGAACGATCTTGTGAGGATCGTCCTACAAGCCACAACACAGAATGAATCAAGTATGAAGAATCAAACACTGAGACGATCTTGTGAAGATCGTCCTAGTGAAGATCGTTTGAGGTCGTCTTCTCCAACAGAACACAAAGAAGAAACTCCATTGATGAATTTTAGTTCTTCAATAACTTTTGATTCAGAAGGAGTTAGAACTTGAAATCACTTGCAAACTGTTTGTTTTTCAGTCCGCAACAAATCCTTAAACATAATTCAGCTTATTACACAACAGAATCAAAACCCAAATTTTAGCGCCAAAAACCAAAAATTCAATCTAGAGATTTAGATTGAATTGGATTGTAAAATTCAACAGGAATACGTTTTGAGCTATGAGGAATCGATTGGTGAACAAAAATTGATGATTTTATGCGATTTGAATAACAAATAATGATGAAACAGGGACGGTTTTTGAGGAAATGGTTTTGAATTGATTTTGAATGAAAATTGAGATCAAAAACAGTTATGGATCGATATCAAAGTGATGTTTTGCTCTGATACCACATGTAACAACACGATTTATGCTCTTGATTCGATCTCAACAATGGCGGTTCAAGTGTGTGTGTTCTTGGTGTGTTTAGTGTGTATGATTTCTAGAGAGAGACGATCTGAATAAGTTGTATGTAAAAAATATGGATCAAAGGCTTATGATTTCTAAGGAGTTGAGGGTATTTATAGTCTAAATCTATACTTAAGCTAATTGACACTCCTAGTCCCTCAACCTTAGAAATCATTTCACCACGTCTTAACAACAACAACGTCCACTAACTTAAATTACAATTTATCACTATTTTTGGATTTCTAACACTCTGGGTCAGATTGAGAAGAATGCAATCAAGTTCACTAGAGATGTATCCATTGAACTAAAAAATTCTAACAAGTCACAAACTGAATTCAAGAAGGAGTTAGTGGATATCTCAAAAGGTGTAAAATCCAACATGGTCAATCTTCATAATGACTTCATTGATCTTCACGGATCATGGGCTGCCAACAACTTCAGAATTGACATGATAAATTCAAGACTCAGTGGAATCTTTGCTACTCCAGTATGCTCATTTCCTTCAACTGATGATGACAAAAAGGGGGTAAAGAAAAAGAAAAGAAGTGAAGCTGAAATTGAACAAGAAAGAATGGCTGTAGAGAAAGCAACTGAGGCTTACTTAAAGAAGTTGGATGAAAGGTATGCCAAGGCTAGAAGAGAAAGAGAGGCCAATGATAGAAGAATGGTTGTCTATGGCTCTAATCCAAATGAGGAAGCTGAGGAGAAGATAAAAATGCCAGAGTCTGAGTCTGGTGGTGAAAGATCTGAAGGAAAGAATGAGGAAGCTGTTAGGAAATGTGATAATGTTGAGGGGGAGGAAACCGATATTGTGATGAATGTTGTTGGAGAGATAAGGAAGGAATTTGATGAAGGAGATGCTGAGAAAGGAAAGTCTTCGCAATCTGTCCCTGCACAAGCTGTCCCAGCTTCCAACGAAGTTGTAGTTGCTGATTCAACTTCTAGTGATGACACCACCACTTTGAGTCAATTTATGATGAAGAAAAGAGTATCTGGTGAAGGCTCAAGTGTTGTGAAGGTCTTGACTAAAGAAGAAAAAGACCGGGAGTTTGCTGCAGAAAGAGCTCAAGAGATGAAGGTATTCATCAAGGATGCATACAAAATGATTGTGGAAGACAGGATGGAAAGATTGGAGCTGACAGCTCTTGAGTCTGATCCTGAACTTCCCAAAGCACTTCAAGAACAATTTAATAAGGAAGATGAGGAAGTATTACCAGTTGTGGGATCAAAGAGAAAGGCTGCAGAAAGAGAAGGGAAGAAAAAGGTGGTGGTTCACTCCAAACCATCACAGAAGGTCAAGGAGGTTAGGGAGAGTTCCAAAGCTCATGCTGGATGGGAAGCTGTGGATATCAAGAAAACAAAGGAAAGATTGAATCACAGAAAGTATCCACAAACCATCCTTCAGGTTGTATTAAAAAGAAGGAAGAATCAATCCACTCCAAGCATCAGATGTACTAGAGAAGGCTATGAAAATACTTGGGAAACCTATGATCTTGACAAGCTGTTTGATCTAGGTTACACTGAGTGGGTTGAGCTATATGACATCATCTATAAACAACCCAGCATTCATAGAGAGACTGTCTTGGAAGCACTTGAGAAGAAGTTGGCTATTATTGTGAAAAACAAGATTGATGTCTCAAGTCTTCCAAAACCAAGATACTATGACATGGAAGAAGATGAAACTGAAGAGACTTTGAAAAGAAGAAGAACAAAACATGTCAAGCTTGATTGTCCTGAAGGGGATCACACAGATTTCATCAAGCAATTAAACCCTTCAGTGCTACTTGAGCAATTGGCACCTGAAGCTCTAGATAAACTTCTTGGTCATCTGAATCTGTCTCTAGCTGCTAGCACTCAAGATGCAAAGTGTGGATTGCACATTACTGAGCCTGAGCATGGGATGTATTTTGCAAATGCTAGAAGGAAACTTGTATTTCAAAGAACTGCTGAGCTGAAACAGGTACCAACAATGCACCTATTTACCTTGTACAGATTCTGTGTCAATTTTTGTGAACAAGGAAATGGGTACGAGCAGTTTCTCATTTAGGAAGGATTGGATAGAAAAGTTGATGTAACAGTTGCCCCTTCATTTGAAGTTAAACAAGAAATTGTAGATATCTTAGGAAATTAAGTGAAGTGTTTGTAAGATATTCTCCTTTGAAATGCTCATTATATATATTCAATCAGTTTTTCTTGTTACAACTTCTAGTCTAATCAAAAAGAACCCAAAAGATTCAAAGGGTCAAATCTGTTAGTAATATTTTACTTTGATTCCTTGTAAGCTGATAGTTATATAAGGGTGTAGGGTTTTGTCATTATCAAATAGGGGGAGATTGTTGAGTCCCAATGCTATCCGTAAATTTGGTGATGACAAATCTGATATATAAACACTTAGTAATCTTTTGGTTCTTGTAATCTGATCTGGGTTAGACTAAGCTGACACAGCTTGCGATCTGTAACTGACTCAGATCATACTTCATATATTGTAATTGTTTATCTTATGTAAGCAAGTGTTGTTCAAGCTGCATCAAATGGTTATAGCATTCAGTCCAAATCAAAGAGGAGGATTGAAGATAGAAGATCAAGTTGTTGGTGGAAGACAACTTGGGATTAGCAGTCAGCTTGGAAACACTTAGACATATTTGCTCTTGACAAACGAGCAATCTGTGTCTAAACAATCAGTGAAGATTACAGCCTGGATTTATTGATAAGGACGTGTGATGTGACTAGGAAGGTTCCTAGAATCTGGGTTGGTGGTTTACTTACATATGCATGTCCATACTCTCATTGGATGATCAAAATGACGTGCTACAGGTTTTGGGGACCATAAGTACGATGAAGGCATGTTCCAATTCCCTAATCATCCAACAGAAAAACAATACGTGGTTTATTTGGATACCAAGAGAAACTGAAGCTTTCGCCTATAAAAGCTACAATCCTTGAAGGCATATGTATGCATTCCTTTGAATCATTCTTCACAAAAGTTCTCTTTGCTCTTATACACAGCCTCGTCTGTGAGAAGTCAGCTTGAGCTGCTTCTCTTGAGAAAGAACTTATTTGATTATTGTTTGTCAATTCATAGGGTTTTTTAGATATTGTAGGTTATCTTGTTTCCGCAACAACCCTGTAATTCTTTGTATAGATTATTTTTTAATAAAGGATTACATTTGAAAAACGCAATCTGTGACTAAGAATGTTTATTTTCTGCTTTACTATTTTATTGATTCTTATAACTCACATTGTTTAATATACTTATTGGATCATATAAAACACTTTATAAAAGAAAGTATAGGAAAAACGAAACAGTTGTATTCACCCCCCTCTACAACTACTTGTGTACATTATACCTTGGTATCTTGTTACACCTCTGGGACATAACAATTAACAAAATTTGTATTAAAATCCTGGGTTAAACCCGGGTTATTTAGATAGTTAAATATATATATAGTATTATCCAATTATCTTTTTGGTATAATCTTTTGATTCTCTATCTGGGCCATACCTAAAGTTTCAATCCTACTCGTAGCATACCTATTTTTGATAGCCGTCTATTTGGCTGTTAAGTCCATCCATGTGAGGACGGTTTTCGTTATTTTCATACCAAAAAGACCAAAATATTGAAACAGTCCTCATGTGGATAGACTTACATCCAAATAAGCGGTCATCAGTCATAAGTATTGTACGCGTAGAATTTTGAAACTTTAGGTATGGTTAGAGTAAAGATTCAAAAGAATTTACCAAAAGAATAATCTGGGATATATGTCAGATACTACCAGTGTAATTTACTCTAAACTTAATAATGACATTCTGATATTAGAATTTAGAAATGCTCAGAAAAAAAGTCCAAAGAGGACTGAAATTAAAAAATCTATGGTAAAAAATCCAAAGGTATAGAAAAATTTATAAAATGTAAAATATGCAATAAAGATGTTCCAAAGATTGGACTATAAGGAGTTACAATCGAGTCCACCCATTACTTTTGTTTTTTGAACAACATTAAATTATATTGATATAAAAAAAAAATAAAAATTGTTAGTAAGAATCTAGCCGATGCCGATACGTAGACGACTATCCAAAATATAAAACAAGAATTCTAACTTGGCATATAACAAAAACAAACACGTAAAATAACGCCGACTATTAAAAATAAAAAGGAGATCCCAATGAAGCGCAAACAAAACGACCTCCAATAGAACAACCGGAACACTCATTGCATAATGCCATGAATACAAAGTGAACTAACGTTTAACTTTTTCTAACTCGTTGCTCACCTCTTTAATTCATTTTGTAAAAGAATGTTTAAAAACAGACTACATAGTACCATGACTTAAAAACAGACTACATATCTAAGTATAGTATCCTATATGTTTAATGTATGCTATAGCATTGTTAGGCAACACTATGTTGCAAGTTTGATTGATTATAAGTCATTTTTGTAATATAGTACCATGGCGACATTATATTGCATCTATAGATTATTGGCCGCTCCAAAAAAAAATGTCACCATGTGTACTTTACAATACAATACTTTTATTTATATCTTTATTTTTATATATAACAAAAAAATAACTACCCGAATGGCTTAAAATATAATGGCTTAAATACTAATCATAAAGCTCAGTTTAACTACCCTAATGGCTAAACTCGATTTCATTAAATTAAAACGAGTAAATTACACTTTTCGTCCCTAAAGTTGACACGTCTTTCACTTTTGATCTCTAAACTTTAAAAATTACAATTTTGACCCTAAAGTTGGCCAACTTTTTCAATAATCGTCCTTTGGCCTTACGGCGTTAAAAAATGGTCGTTAACGTACGCACGTGCTAGACACGTGAGGGCACTAATGTCATTTCTGATAATAATTGAGATTGAAAAATAAAAGAAAACTAAAAGATTTATTATCAAGAACAAAGAGAACGATTGAAATTTGAAAACTACATTGTTATTGATTGTGATGATTACAAACGGAGCCAAAGACTCTATTTATACATAGTATTGAAGCTTTAATTATGGTACCTAAATCATAGGTATTAAAATGGAGCCGATCCTTTTCTTGATTTGAGTTAATCTTTTTCTTGCTGCCAAAGTTGAGATAATCTTATTTTTGGGAACCGCAATCTTTTCATTCTAACACTCCCCCAGTTGAATAGTGAGATTTCCAATATTCAACTTGCGTTTGTTTTTATTTTTGGTTTTGAGTTTGACTTGAGCTACCGCCTTCAGACATGGGAGCCTTTGATTGATAATTGATCTACCGTCTTCTTCAGACATGGTAGTTTTTGGCTTGATCTACCGCCTTCAGACATGGTAGTCTCACAGTTTATTTAGTGAGATATCGCCTTCGGACATGGTAGGTTTGGTTTGATCTACCGCCTTCAGACATGGTAGTCTCACAGTTTATTTAGTGAGATACTGCCTTCGGACATGGTAGATTTGGTTTGAGATACCGTCTTCAACATACATGGTATCTTTTGGTTTAAGCTGTTGTACCGCCTTCACTTTTTTATATACCTATATCTCCGCTTAAAAAAAATACAGGTATATTTCTTACTAGTCTAATACTCCCCCTCAAGTTGGAGTGTTTGTTTTTCTTGCAGTTTCAAATCAGAACCCGACTTTTTGTTTTTGCGGGTTCAAATTTTTGAACCTGACTTTTTCTCGCGAGCTCAAATTCTTGAACCCGACCTTTTTTTCTTGCGGATCCAAGACCCGACTTTCTTTGTTTTTCTTTGTTGATCGATTTAACAACCAACCTTTTTTTCTTTTTTTTTTCCAATCAACAGCCATCACCTCTTTTTTTCTTTTGATATTTTTCTTTTGATATAAAACCATAAATCAAAAGCTTGACCTCCTTCTCCTTTGTTCGGCTGCTGTAGCTCACGATCCAAAACCAACAAAAGCTTTTGGCTATGTTTAATGTGGCTGCTTCACTCAAATGGGATAAAATCCTTTTTGTCTTTTGTGGCACCTAACCAATCACCACAAACCTTCTGCCGACATCCCTCACGAACCGACCCCACGAAAACTCCAAAGCACCTACATATTAAATGCTCCCCTTATGCTAAGATAAGTCACCGAGCTCTTCTCCTTCCTTTTTTTCCGATTGTTACTTAAAAAAAGTAATCAACTATAATTATTAATTGATGGGAGTCAAAAGATTTAGGGATTATGACACTGAAGTGTAACCAATTATGACCAAAAGGTTATATAGTGTAACCACCTTTATTTTTTGGGTTATGTCATGTAAGTTACCTACTATCGCAAGTTTCCATCCGGTTAAGCCAAAAATAAAGTTAGGAAAATTGACACCGGAATGTAACCAACTATAACCAAAGGGTTATGTAATGTAACCAACTACTTAACTAGATATGTAGTGTAACCACCTTTGTAATTCCACTAACAAAAATAAAATTATAAAATTATTCATTTCTTTTGCTTCTTTTATCTTTTTCATTTCATCACATGGACTATGCAATACAACCCAAAATGAGAATCTAAACCCAAATATATTAACCCACCTGATTCATCATATCATCAATGAATATATCATCTTCTATCTATCACTATATATCTATATCTATATAAATTTCTCCTTCGCCGTCGTAGACAAAAGGTTTCACCATGCCGATTCATTCTATAATATTAATCACCACACTATACCATGATCAGATATGTCAATGGGTTTTGCTTTATTGGATTCCACAACTATTGTCAAAGATCCGAATGGAAATGGCTCAACCAAAAAATGCAAAAGCTCAAAAAAGTCTGATCATGTCCACGGAATCCGCTAATGTTGTTCGATGTTGCCAGAATCTGTTGCTGGTTGGTGGAATCTGCTACTGCTGTTGTTGCCGAAATCTATTGCTATTATTCACTATTGCCGGAATTTGTCTTCGGAATCTGATGTTGTTCTTCACTATCGACAGAATTTAGTGTTGTTCTTCGCTGTTGTCATTCACCATCTACTCGATAAATATCCATCTATTAATCTAGCCATTTACATATAAATTTGATTTCTCAATAAAACCCACAAATCTTCAAACTCAAATTGATAGAAAAAGAGAGGTCGCTTGTTGTCGGACTCTTCAAAATCAAAAACGTCGTATCGAATCTTCAAAATCAAAACCGGTGGTAACCGTGGCCGAAGGGTGATGGTTGTGACCGGAAGTGAAAGTGAAAAAAGAAAGAGATAGAGAGAAGAGGTGTATATTCTATAATTGTTATATATAATTCATGTGACCAATTTATACCCATCGCCCACGTCATTATTGGCCATTTAATTAAGTATTTTAAGTTGATTTTATGTGCATTAGGCGCTTTTATGGTGTTTGCTAGTGTTTGCTAGTATTTTCAGGCACTTGACAGATTACGTGTTCATTTGGCACATTTTCGGAAGATTTATTGGCCTAGAAGTTGTTTTGTAAGATCGAGAGTTGTTAAAGTAAAGGAAGCTAGAGAAATTTTGCGAGATTTCATGATTGAAGGAGGTTTTCAGATCAGTTACTTTGTATTGCGACGCAGTGAGCACCAACTAGAGCCACTGCGCCGCAGTGGACTTCAAACAAGGGAGGAATTGCTCAGGTTATTTACACTGCGCCGCAGTCGTGGGAACACAAGTCCACTACGCCGCAGTCAAGAGAAAGAAAAACGTGCCCAACTCAGTTAATAAGCACTGCGACGCAGTGAGGTCTCCAATAGCCACTGCGCCGCAGTGGCTTGACGAATCTGAAGAGGATTTTAGCCGACTTAAGCATCAGATTTGAGGGGGGTATAAATATAAACCAAAACCTAATTTTTTCCAGTTATCAAAAATCTTTCTAGGAGCTGTTCTACAAGGGTTCTTCAATCTCCAAGCAAGCTTTTCTTAGACGGATTCGTTGAAGATTCACGAGCACCCATCTAGATCGTATCTACTCTTATTGTCTTGCAATTTCAATTTCTCAAACGATTGGTACATCATGTTTTGCTTCTATTTTAATTATTATTTTGAATTGATCATGAGTGGCTAAACGTTTAATCATCCACCTTGATGTAACGAGACGAATTATGTGATGGCAATATTTTTAATTCAAAATGGTTTATTTAATTATCGTTGTTCCGTGATCTTGATGATTTAATTCTTTTTAATAATTAAATATGATATTGGTTGCATATATTTCCTCGTTGGTGGTACCAGTTGAATGTATGTGTGATTTTAAAATGGTTACTTGTCTATGAGTAATTATCACTAGTTCATGGTATGATAGTGAATATCATTTTAAGAAAGAGTAATTTTGTCAACGTGATTCATAGCGGTTGGTGGTACCACGTTATTGTCACACAGGTGCAATTGATAATTCGATAGTCAATAAAACTAATTGTTGAAAAAAGTTGTCTTTGCTTTGGTGGTACCTGCTTGGTTAATTTAACTAGCAATTAGGTGATTCGGTAATTTGTTCACGGTTGGTAGTACCACGTGAGCACCTTAATCTTGTCACGATTATCTTTAAACTCTAAAGAATTTGGTCCTAATTAAATGCAATCACAATTGAAGTCGAGTGAAGTCAAGGTGGATGACTTTTAATATTATTGTCTGAAGTTCTTTTTAATTTTATGCAATTTGTCTTGCAAATCAATTTTAATTTATTTGTCAAAGAGGATTTTCGAAGCAACACCTGTTTTCCAAACCATTTCATAAAAAGAAACTAGTCATATCCAATCCCTGTGAACGAACACGGACTTATCTCTTAACTATATAACAAACGATCGGGTCCACTGCCCGTGAGTGCGTAGTAGTGAGTTTTTAGATAATTCTAGTTTTATAAATTTAAAGCTCGATTTTGCACATCAATAATGAAAGTGGTAATTGGCAACTTGTTTCTCATCCGGTTGCTTACATTACATAACCCAAAAAGCAAAGGTGGTTACACTACATAGTTAGACGAGTAGTTAGTTACATTACATAACCTTTTGGTCATAGTTGGTTACATTCCGTTGCCATTATCCCAATAAAAAAGAATAAAAATGAAAGTGGTAGCCGAAAACTTGTTTTCTATTCGGTTGCTTACATTACATAACCCAAAAAGCAAAGGTGGTTACACTACATATCTAGTCTAGTAGTTGGTTACATTACATAACCTTTTGGTCATAGTTGGTTACATTCTGGTGCCATTATCCCAAAATTTATAAATGTTGTTGTTGTTGTTCGAGAAGCAAGGAATCCCAAAGATGGGTCCTCGATCTTTCACGGATGCTGCTACTCAAAAATTATTGTTTGTTTGTTTTTTTCCTTTTTTTAAAGTATTGTTTGGGTATTTTTTTTTTCTCTGAATTTGATTGGGGATTTTGTGATATGTAAATAGCTTGTTCCAAGGTTCAAAAACACTGCTCTGATACCATGATAACAACTGAGATTGAAAAATAAAAGAAAACTAAAAGATTTATTATCAAGAACAAAGAGAACGATTGATATTTGAAAACTACATTGTTATTGATTGTGATGATTACAAACGGAGCCAAACACTCTATTTATACATAATTTTGAAGCTTTAATTATGATAACTAAATCATAGGTATTAAAACGGAGCTGATCCTTTTCTTGATTTGAGTTGATCTTTTTCTTGCTGCCAAAGTTGAGATTATCTTATTTTTGGGAACCGCAATCTTTTCATTCTAACAATTTCACCTTACACCGAGGGACAAAAAGTGACAAAATAGCTAGTTGAAGGACGAAAAATAAAAAAATAGCTACTTGAGGGACGAAAAATGAAAAACATACAAATAAATTTATTCTTTCATTCTCTCTTTTCCGAGCATCTTCTTCAATCATCTTTACCAATGAAATTTTCGAACTAGACATTTATTTTCCGATGATACCTAATAAAAACTCGACTTTGAATCCAAACCTAAACCACAAACAAAATCATTTACTCAAATTTATGATATTCAAAACACAACCAATCAAACAAATTATAGTTCAAACATGTCAACAGCGGTTGGTTATTGGTGAATGTAGACGGCGGTGGTTAGAGGTGAGTGTAGACGGCGGTGGTTGGAGGTGAGTGTAGACGGCGGTGTTTGGTGGTAATTGTAGGCAGCGATGGCTAGTGTTGATTGTAGGCGGTGGTGGCTGGTGTTGATTATAGTGGCGGTGGCTGGTGGTAATTATAGGCGGCGGTGGGTGGCAGTGGCTCGTGCTGGTTATAGACGGCGGTGGCTAGTGTTGGTTACAAACGGCGGTGGCTGGCAGCAACGGCTGTTGTTGGTGGTTATTAGGTGGTGTTGATTGGAGAGGCTTGGGGGTAAAGGGGAAATAAATGTCTAGTCGGAAAATTCCATCGGAAAAGATGATCAGAAAGATGATAGGAAAAGAAAGAATGGAAGAATAAATTTATTTGTATGATTTTCATTTTTCGTCCCTCAAGTAGCTATTTGTTCACTTTTCGTCTCTTAAGTAGCTATTTTTTCACTTTTCGTCCCTCAGTGTAACGTGAAATGATATTAGTGCCCTCACATGTCTAGCACGTGCGTACGTTAACGGCCATTTTTTAACGCCGTAAGGCTAAAGGATGATTATTGAAAAAATTGGCTAACTTTAGGGTCAAAATTGTAATTTTTAAAGTTTAGGGATCAAAAGTGAAAAACATGCTAACTTCAGGGATGAAAAGTTTAATTTACTCAATTAAAACTTTAGTTAATTTTGAAAAGTTAATCTAGATCTAACTTTTTCAAAAAACGTTTATATAGCAGTTAAAAATTAGAAGAGGGGATGTATAGAGAATTATATATTGTCAATTTGATAAAAAAAAAAAGTAGTATAAATAAATGTTAGCACTGAAAACATTGATTTATACAAAAGTCTCACAAAAAACCGAACACAATGTTTCCACTCATCCTCTCATTGTTATTCTTGCTACTCATTGGAATAATATTGTTTAGAATACATAATAACAACACCCATTTCGTGCGTCGCAAACTACCACCCGGTCCATTCCCCTTACCAATTATTGGAAGTATTCACTTACTAGGAAACCATCCTCATCGCGTTCTCGACAAACTGTCCAAAGTGTATGGACCGATTATGTCTATCCGCTTAGGCAACGTTGAAACTGTGGTACTCTCGTCTTCTGAGGCTACCAAGCTTTTTCTTGGAACCCATGATGAGGTATTTTGTTCTCGTCCACAAATGCAAGCATCGAAATTCTTGTCGTATGGAACTAAAGGAATTGCATTTGCGGAATATGGTCCACATTGGCGAAGTATGAGGAAATTGTGCACAATGGAATTGCTAAGTTCTGCCAAGCTTAGTGGTTACTCGAATATGAGAAAAGAAGAGATTGAGTTGAGTGTAGATGAGGTTAGAGCTAGTTCCATGAACAATAAGGTTGTGAATTTGAGTGAGGTGGCTAGTAGATTGATAGAAAAGATGACATTTAGGATGCTTTTTGGGAAAAAAAGTTATAAGGAAAGTGGTTTTCATAGAGTTGTTGAGGAGAGTTCACAAGTGGTTGGTGCCTTCAATTTGGCAGATTATGTTCCCTTGCTAGCCCCTCTTGATCTGCAGGTAAATATTATGGATTGAGATCCCTAAAATCAAAGTTAACTTATAATTGATGATCTTGATCCTGGATTAAAATTGATGAACCAATTTAAATATAATTTTTTTTTTTTTACCTATGATTTTAATCCAATTGTAGAGGATCTCATTCAAATTAAGCATGTGAAAAAAAAATATTTATTCATGCTCCCTTAAGATTATGCATTTATTAATCAATGACCTAATTACTGTTAAACGTCTAATTATATAGTGGACATAAACTAATGAGGTGAAACTTTAGTGGTACCGCCATCATGTGATCACATGGGCTCACAGATAAATACTAGAGGTCGAAGGTTCAAAACTTGTCAAAAGCAAGTAGAGAAACAATATCTTGTGATCCCATATGTGAAGATGGTGAATTACTGGGCATAAGTTCTATGCAGTGTGCACTATGGGTACCAAAAACGATACATGGGATCAGAGGGTTCCCATCCATTTATCTTTTTATATAATGGACATAATTATCTTGAAGTTGGGATGGATATGGTGACTTTCACATCTCAGGTTCGAATCCCTATTTGGGCATTTTTAAGATATAGGTAGTCCCTCACATAGAGCTTGGCTTACCCAGGTTCAAGTCTGAGAGGACAAAGTTTACTTCTATTAATCGTCATGCAGTAGATTAGTAGGGGTTTTCGCCATCGGCTAATTGAAATAGGTCGGTATTTCTACTTCAAAAAAACTTTTTAGCGCGGATTCAGTTAAGACAAAGTATGTTAAATTTCTCGCTGTCAAATCGTGACATAAAGTTTGAAGCAAAATTCACTTTTCAAATTAAAAAAGGTATAGTACTGGACATAATTATCTATACTTATTAATTGGATTTCTTGATTGTGTTAATATTAAAGACTAATAAGAGGCTTCAATACCTCAAGAAAGATCACCTTGCAAATCCTAAGGATGTCTCTAAATCTCATGGCTTGACCTCATCTAACTCTGTCATTAGAAAATTTAAAATTCATTAAACTGGAATCAGTCTTATGTGTCTTTCTTTTATCACTACCATGGATTGAACTTGTATATATATTCTTTGATCAAGTTTTCCTATATTTTTATATGAATTGTGATCGGTATTAAATGTTGACAATCATTTCTTGATTTTTCTTAATTTAGGATTATAATTGGAAAACAAATGTTCTTTTTGCAAAGGGTAGTAATACATAGAAGGGGTAATCATCTAACCTGCAGATTTTTAATATAAAATTATATTTTATGAATAATTTAAATTGTATTTTATGTATTGTTATAAGGGTTTTACTAAACAAAGCCCTAAGGGCTTTCGTTAAGATACTTTAATTAGTTGTATACTTACCATAAAAATCAAGGGGCCGACATTTGATATAGAACTGTACAACTTTTTTATGCACGTTAAATGAAGCCTCGAGGGCTTTATTTAGCATTTTTCTTGTTATAATTATTAAAAAATTTTTATTAAAACCTATAATGAAGTATAAGTTATACAAATTTAGGTTGTAATTAAGAAGAGATCTATAGTAAACACAAATCTAGCGTCAACTTAACACCATTGTTATTAAATTAAAGATCATAAGTTCCAACCCTATTTCATTTAAAAAAAGTTTAATTAGTTTAACATCACAATCATATATCATAGTATATTAGATAATAGATAATAATTGGAATTAGATCGAATTGTTATTTAGTGCATGTGAACATAGTTTTTGAAGGGAAAAGAAGGGAATAAAATAAATATGATTAGATTCTATTTGCTTTATATCCTAACGACTCATTAGTAAATTAGTAGATCAATTTATAATGACGACACATGATTAAATGTAAGGCCTATGACATTAGTGATGCTTTTTTCTCTGCATTATCTCTTGAGTTTTGCTAAATATAACTTTAGAAACTATATTTAATTAAAGTGCATAAAAAATTACATGTTGATAAAATACGTTCTAAAATGTGTTAGAACACATGTTTGAAAAGAAAACATAACGGAAACAATAATGAAGAATTTGGTCGGAACAAAATATATATGCTAAAGAGAGACTCATTACACTTCTTAGAATATATACAAGCCTCCTACAAGCTAAAGTCTTCAATCCTATCATAATTGAAGGTGAAGATATATTAAAGATGTGTTACAATATTTCTTTCGGTTTCATTATAAATATCGTGATTTTTGTAGTCCTTTCTTTTTTCCCAATTTTTACCTAAAGTTAACTTTATTTGTATTATATAAAACTTAATATAAAGTATAAGAATGGATTGAATTTTCATTTATTTTTCATTGATATAAATTTCATCCAATATTCAAGGTAAAATAAAATAAGTATCAAAGTAAAACAAATAAAATAATAGATTTTATTTCACTGAAAATCACCGTGCTTCATGAAAAACATCTTGCATCAATATATATATATATATATACTTGTACTTCGTGAATCTCCGTGAATCAATTTTATCATTATTTAAGGGTAATGATCTTGTCTTATTTGTTTTACTTTAATATTTGTTTTACGGTAACTAACCCTTATATAATACGAACGAAAATATATACGGTCAAAATTTGGAAAGATCGAAGGGTTTGAAAATCGAACTAGAACATATAAAATGGGACATATGGAGTTCATTTCATTGATTACGTATGTTTTAGTTCTATATCTATTGTTAATTACTTGCATTAGTTATTAATCCCTTGAATCGCATTTCCTACGGGGAGTTGTCTCCCGCTGGTAGGTAGCCTAGTGGTGGGAGACATGCATCATAAAAACAATGGTCAGGGATCAAATCTCACATTCTCACCCCGTGCGTCTAATCGTTGCAGGGCTTGACTCGACGTATCAAATTGATAAGCAAGGAGTGCGATAACATGTTGGAGACTATAATAAAGGACCATGAAAGAGACATCGATACAACTTTGTTAAGAGCTAATGATGATGATGATCACATGTGTTTTATTGATGTTTTGTTATCACTTGAAAGACAACATTTGAATTCTCAGGGAGACCAGTCCTATTCAATTGATAAGGGAATCTTGAAAGCAGTTTTACTGGATTTGATAGTGGGTGCTGGTGATGCTTCATCAACATCCATCGAATGGGTTTTATCCGTACTTATCAAGTATCCACGAGTGATGAAGAAACTACGACAAGAGTTGAAAGATGTTGTTGGAGAAAAGAAGATGGTGGATGAAAAAGATTTGAGAAATTTAAGTTACTTAGAGATGATAATCAAGGAAACATTTCGATTATACCCAACTGCACCGTTATTAGTTCCACGAGCATCAACGAAGGATGTTATAATTAACGGATACCACATACCAAAGAAGACGCATGTTCTTGTCAACTTTTGGGCATTTGGTCGCGACTCAAATATTTGGTCCGAAACTTGTGATGATTTTATGCCAGAAAGGTTTCTTGATGAAGAAATTGACCTATATGGTCAGGATTTCGAGCTTATTCCATTTGGTGTTGGAAGAAGAGGATGTCCGGGATTAAAATTGGGATTAATTAACACTGGGTTGGTGGTTTCGCAGTTGGTTCATTCCTTCGATTGGGATCTACCAAATGGGATGTCACCTAGTGACTTGAATATGGATGAGAGGTTTGGTTTGAGTATGCCTAGAGCTAAGCCTTTACTTGCCGTACCAACTTATCGCTTATAAATGATGAAAGAATGGCTGAAAGTTATCTTGAAAGTGTATATAGGTTTCTATATTTATTGAATAAGTAGCCTTTTGCGAAAAGTGACCAACTTATCTCAGGGGGTTATGTTCAATAATTATGTATAACATAACTTGTTTTTATCTTTATAAATATTCATGTTCAATATAAAATATATGCATATGAACAAAAAAATTATACGGCCAGACCATCGATATATACAAGAAATCGGGGATTTCGCGATGACTTATGTCGTCGCCAAATGTCCCGTTTGTCATCTCCAAAAGTTTGATGGAAAAATATATTCATTCGGAGGGAATGAAAAAAAATTAAATATTTTCAGCCAAATCAAATTTATTTGTTTTTGCCCTTAGGGCTTTTCAGTAGAGCTTTTCACAAAAATAAGCTTTTTATTATTTAAAAATGGTTTTGTACAGACTTTTTTTTATCATAGGAGTGAAAACGTTTTTATCAATACCTTAAAAGAACTTTAATTTTTTAAAAGAATTTGAGATACTCTTCTTTTTTTGTTGTCACTATAAAATATTGGAATAATGGCATGGGAGTATAACCAACTATGACCAAAAGGTTATTTAATGTAACCAACTACTCGACTAACTATGTAATGTAACGAACTTTGTTTTTTGGGTTATGTGATGTAAGTAACCGGATATAAAAGGTTTTCATCCGGTTATACACATGTGGCCACATGGAATGACACGCACACCATGGGTTAAATGATACTGTATTTTTTTTTTGTCAGAGGACCCAAAATGTAATTACGTTTTGCTTGTATCTATTATATGTACATAATGTATCTGTACCCTATATCATATCATACTATCATCATCATCCTCACTAGTCCAAAAGCCAAAGCCAAAAACAACCACATGATAATCTAGCCAAAGCCATGTATCTATCATATCATTATCACCACTCTAATATTTTTACCCACAATCTAGTCGATTCTCTCGTATCAAAATATGAAGAAAAAAAAACATAAACCCACAAAAACAAAAGCACACGGATCCAATATTATCAAATAACAAAATTTCATTCACTTTGTACCAATACTCTTAGAAACAACTTCCAAACAAACCCTAGCCAAAAGATGTTAGAAATAAAGTTCGCCGGAAAAATGGTGATTTATCAGAAAAATTAAAATTGCGCGATAACTTTGTTGTTTCTTCGAATTAAGACTTCAAAACTACCACCAATCGACTCAAAAATTTATCCCGCACCAAACCCTGACCAAAAGTTTTCAAATCCAACACTCGCCGGAAAAATCAATATCTCGCAAATATTTAATATATACGTATCAAAGTAACAAAATATTGATACATTCAGGAAAGTTGATTATCTAGTCTTTGGTAAGACTCCCAAATCTGTATAATACACATCGATATATACAACTTGAAGAAACTGACTCGATTGGGTTTTTGTTCTTAACCACCACCACTCTTTTCCATCGAGCATACACACGAGGTCTGATGGGTTTTTGTTTGGAACTATCCAACCTCCGAATGGCCGGAATTTGGTCAGAAAAGCGGTCGGCGGCCTAAGGGAGAAAAAAGTTTTTATCAAACCACATGGACGATTCGTGATATGTGACAGTTTTTTTTAATAAAAAAGAAATAAAAATGAAAGTGTTAACCGACAACTTGTTTCCTAGCTAGCTTATATTGCATAACCCAAAAAACAAAGTTGGTTACACTACATAGCTAGTCGAGTAGTTGGTTACATTACATAACCTTTTGGTCATAGTTGGTTACCCTCCCATGTCATTATCCCTAAAATAATCTAAATACTTTATTTGAGTTTTACCATTGGAGCAATAACTTGTAAAAAAATTTAAAAGAATATTATAACAAATAACTTGATGCTCATAATAATAACTAACTCCACTTAGATGGGTTGGTCAGGGTTATCTTCTAAATCTACTATGTGGGCCCCTGAGGTGAGTTTTTTCAAGGTTTCAGGTTCGAGTTTTGGGTTTCTCATCTCAAGGTATTTTCCATGAGGAGGGGGTTGGAGCTCTAGCAAATCGCTTGTTAAAATTATCCAACACTTCTTAATCGAAACTAACTTTACAAAAAAAATAACCGACGTTTATTTTTTGTACCAAATAATTTCAATTTATAAATTTATTTGTATATTTGACTATTATCGTAATATAAGTTAATTATCAATATTAATTACTAAATTGAGATTTACAGTAATGCATAGCTAAAAAAACGCCAGTCACTATCTGAATGACTAAACAAACACCAGCTAACGAACCGAACCCCCACCAATAACTAAGATTGCTCAGCGCTCCTAAGATCATAGAAGCAATGTTGCAGAAAAAGAAGATTTGTTGCAATGTAGCTCCATAAGAACCATAAATAAAAAGACGCAAAATATTAGCAAAAATAGAGATTTCCTTTGTTTCTAAATAGAAAGACACCAAATTCTCCGGGAAGCCCTATCTTTCGAAGGACTTCTCGATTTGCTCCCCCTGACGAGCCCCCCTCCAGCCTACCCGCCGGACCACCCCTTGTATCTCTCGCTACTACTAGCTGTCGTAAACTATATGGCTTGAATTATGTATAAATCCGATACTTAATCATCTACTTAGAGGGTGTTTGGGATTGCGTTATAAAGTGATTATCTGATTATTGCGTTTGTAAAACGCAAATAATCTAAAAAAGTGTTTGTATGAAAAAGTGATTATCGGATATGAAAACGCAGTTTTGAAGAAACATGTACCTACATGCTTTTTCAAAACGTAGATTTTGTTTTATAATCGCAATACCAAACACCCCTTAGTCTATGTTATACATAAATTTAACGATTTTTTTATAGACTTTTATACTTTACAGTAAGTAAACACATAAATAGTACATTTGATTTTTAATTTCTTCTTACTTACAATTCTACTTTATTTAATGTTATTCTTTTAAATGACATTAGAGGACGTTTAGTGTTGCGTTTTTAAAACAAATTTTACATTTCAAATTGATTTTGCATTTCATGCTTGCATTTTCGTAACAAATCTTACTTTTTCGTCCAAACATTTTTTTTAATTACTTGTACTTACAAATATAATAATAGAATAATTACTTCAAATATAATCTCAAACAGGAAATTAACTGAATAAATATTTGGGTTGAGCCAAAAAATCCATTAGTGAGGAACAACTAATTTTTAGAAAAATAAAAAAGGTGAAATTTGCTCAAAATGCAGCGTAAAAATGACCCGCGGTGATTAGCTGGATTTATTTTACCGTTGGAACTTAACCAAACTAAAAACACAAGTCCATCCCCTGCTTGGGTTCCAAGTTTTTATATTTCAATTTCTCAAAGATCCCCTGATAATAATTACATCACATATATATACAGTATCTGTATATCTATCTATATCTATTCGACAACTCCAACTCCCTGCTACTTCAATACTTTCCTAATTGTAATCTTTCTATCTTTCTTTTCTGATCAATTGAATTCTTGATTTCAAAAAATGGTGAAAAGCAGAATCAAACCCACAAAAGAAAGAAAATGTCGAAACAACATTGCTACATTGTTGTCTCTGATGGGTTTTAAAGATGAAGACCCTGCTGCTACTGTCAAGATCATGCTTTGCAGACTAAAAAAAAATCAAGAAAAGTCCAAGAAACCCGCCCATTCGACATTCAAGAAATTACCAGTTGTTTCTTCAACATTCAAGAAACCGGGCCATTCGACATTATTCAAGAAACCCGTTGTTTCTTCAACTTTCAAGAAGATTACTTTCAAATGTGGTGGAAAAACGACTACGGTTTCTCTTAAACCACATTATTCTTTTGATAATCATAATAATAATTATATGGAAATTGCAGATTTAAGAAATAATGATAATAATAATAATAAAAAGAATGTATCTTTTTCAAAAAGTACTAATCTTGATCAGATTATGAATGATGTTGTTGATGAAGGCTGCATGGGGTTCCATAATTTTATAAAAAGTATTGGTGGGTCAGAGGCTAAATTGGTGATCGAAAAAGTGCTTACGTCATCAGATGTAACAAAGGGCCTAGGGCGGCTTTTGATACCATGAACGAATGTCAAGAATTCCGGGTTCTTGACAAGTGATGAGAGAAGGAAACTGGGAAAGAAGGAAAATATAAGTGTGTCTTTGTTTGATCTGAAAAGGCGTGAATCGACGGTGAAATGGTGAATTTTGCTCGGTGGAATATGAATAAGGAAGTGTATGTGTTGAAAACAGGATGGAACAATATTGTCAAAGAAAATGGGTTGAAACAAGGTATGGTGATTAGAGTTTGGGCGTTTCGGGTCGATGAGCAACTCTGTTTGGCACTTAATTGATCAGACAGTTTGAAGACATTCAGATTCCAGAACCAGTCATTTGGTTCTGAGTATGTTTTGTTAGTTAAATTTGTTTATATGGTCTGTAGTGTTTTTGTTATCAGGGTTTTATTTGATTGGTACTAACTCAGAGTATATAATGATTTTATTGTTTGAACATAATTTGAATGAAAAGATGGTACATATGAATTCTTGAATATTGTGATTCTTTTTTGCATTATTATATTGTTATTATGGCCACTGTCATCATGTTTAAATCAAGTTCATTGATATATTGCATAAAGAGCTCTGCTTCTTCTGAGCTTTGCTTCTTCTGAATTTCCATTCAAGAAACAATGACTATGGTATAATAAACGTAAAATGATCGGGCCTTATGCAATCATGTAACAGCGGTATACATATAAAGCAGCAGATTAGTCCTGTGAACCACTTTGTAAGTAACTGGTAAACATTGTTCCATGATATGGATCTTTGAGTACAATCAAGATTGACTATTTTAGTAGGATGGGCTGAACCAAGATTGGTTGGTTGGGGCTGGGGGCCTTTACATATAACTTTTTCAAAAAAGTTATGGATAAAAGTACACTACTAAATACACTTCCTGGTCTATCCCCTGCCTAAGAAGATTTGGTGAATGGATGGTTACTTCAGATATTTTTCCAAAAAAGCCCTCTGAAAAGTCTAGTTACTGATTGATTAGATTGTTATAGGTATGTTCTTTGGTACTGTTAGTCCAAATGTACAGGCAGACCGTCTCTTTACTTGTAATCGACAATGCTTTAGTGACAAACCGGGTAAATGTAAAGATAGTATTGAGAATACATTAACATACATCTATTTTAGATAGTGAAGTACAAGTTACAGTGACTTCTATTATGTGTTTGGTACTGGACTAATATACATGTAAATGCAGCCCTATTTTCATACCAGACGGTTTTTTTTTATCACATCAGATCTACCTATAGGCGAGAGAATTAGACTTTTCTGACTATTCTAAGGCGAACGAATTAGGCTTTTGAGAAGGACTAAGCGGCAATCTTAGTGAAACGTGAGAGGCTCATTGCGTACGAGCTTCAATAGTGAGAGCTAAGCTAGGAATGGGGAAGGATGAGCAGAGAGGAAGGACATACACACATACATAACGCACCTGTAAACACTTGCAGCACTTATTTTTTGATGGAAATGGAATGAGCTTTTCCATTCCTTAGACCATTCCATGCTACCATACAGAACATTGTTCTTTTTTTGCTTCCTATACCTCAAGCAACACAGATCGAGTCTGTATCCTCAATGTACTCATCATCTTTTATCATGTTTATCAAATGTTCGACCTCATCATATATCATTTCACGTTGTGGATGCAATCTATCATCCACAACGAATGAAAGGGTGTTATATTTTACACATCTATCCGACTAAATCCTGGATCCTTTTTAACATTCTTCCTCTTCATGTTTTTCCTAGCTTGGGCCATCTCACTCCATTGGTTACAAGATGCATAGATACTAGATACAAGTACATATGTTGATGAATCAAATGGTTCCAGTTTTAAAATCTTTGTTGCCACCCGTTTTCCAGTTTCAACATCCCCTTGAAACCGACAAGCACTGATCACGGATTTGTACATTGAACCACAAGTTTCTAATGGCATAAAGTTGATCAGTTTATCTGCCTCTTTGAACATTTCCGGCTCTGAAGAGACAATCTACGAGACACCAGTAGTGCTCGGTGTCAGCTTCTATGCCATAATCTTTAATCATTGACAGAAAATACGAATAAGCTTCTGAAATTAAACCAGAATGACCACAAGCCAAGAGCACTCCAATAATAAACGTGACCCGATCAGGCAAAATATTACCATTTGATGTCAAATCTTTGAGAAGATCAAGTGCATCTTTACCATGACCATATTGAGCTAAGCCCACCAACATGGCGTTCCAAATTAAGATACTTCTGACATTTGTTCCTTTAAATACCCGAAAGGAGTCTTGTATATTACCACATTTGGCATAAAAGTCTATAAGTGAAGTGATGACATAAGCATCTGAAACACAATTGGACTTAATAGCATTAGCATGTATTTGTCTTCAGAGTTAAAATGCAGTTAAGTAAGAGCTCGCTTTGATTAACGTTGCAAAGGTATAAACATCAGTAAATACACCAGATTGCCTCATTTTCTGGTATGTTATAAGGGCACGATCCTCATCTCCATTTTCTACTTATCCAGATATCATAGACGTCCATACCACATCATCTGGAGATGTGATTTCTTGAAAAACACTATCAGCATCCACCATGTATCCACATTTTATATACATATCACGTTTGGAATAACAATGATCGATTCGAGTGATAAAACATCCCCAATCGTCCTGTGGAACCTGTAAGAGCATAAAGCATAATTGCTATTGATTTCGGGTTCCCATAACAAGATGATTGAGTAATAATGGGATGATAAATTCGGCTGTAACATGATGCACGGATTTAATGAGGAAGACACACGAATTTAGGAGGGATTAGGGTGTGTTTATGTGATTCTCCATTAACCTAAATTAGGGTTAATGGCTCTCTATTTATAATGAAAGTTTTTACACATTCAACCTCTTTGTTGTTTAATGTGTGTAACATTAGTCCTCATAATTCCAATCATCTAATGGGAAACCCTATACTACGTCTTTAAGAGTTAATACGCCCATTATATATTTACTAGACATAGGGATTTCAGTTATGTCAATTATTATATCAGGAATGACACATGATCAGTGACGGTCACACTAACGTGTTTCCAGCATTCTCCTACTTGACCAAGCGATCATTTATCTATGAGTATTTAATAAGTCCGGCCGGGATAATACTCATTTTGTTTTAAACCGAAATCATAGCCAATAAGTACAGTTGTAGAGAAGAACATCAACTTAGGACCCCTACTAGTCAAACTATGACTCAAATTTAAAACTAATAAGCAATGATCAATTGACTAAGACAAATTTTGTTATGTAATGTCTTTACACTGTTATGAGCTCGAAGTGTAACTAATAGACAAACAAAATCTGAATAAGGAGGAAAATTTTTCATTAACATAATAATAATGACCAATAAGTATAACATGATATCATAATATGTCTTTAAGTAAGCCTCATCTTCGACACGTGTCCTACGAAGATTTTAGGAGGAAGACCTTCGGTCATTGGATCCAGTAGCATATTTATGTGTACTTATGTACTCAATACAAAGAACATTTTCCTCAATCCGTTCATGTAAAACAAATATTTTGTATCGAGATACATCTCAGCGCCAGTTGAACTGTTACTGTTCAAAAATTACGGTAGATGAGTTATCACAGTAAAACTTCAATGGTCTAATAATAAAGTTGACGACTTTCGAGTCTACTGACCAGGTTCTTTAACAACATCTCATGACATGAAATTATGAACGTTCAGACATAATGGTAGCTGTTGCAGTCAGTTTCTACTAATGACTTCGTCAAAAGATAGGTTTGCCAGCTAATCACAAATATAAATACAGAAGTAGATTTCTTATTGAAATTAAAACTTCCCACTACTTCTAAGTTTTCACCTCTTCTATAAGTTAATATGTAGTCTTTGGTCCTTTGCAGATATCGTAGAATCTTTTTAGCCATTTTCCAATATGCTAATCCAGGATTATATACTTAACTCCCAAGCATACTGGCAATATGAGCGATATCTGGACGAGTACAGACCTGAGCTTACGTAATGCTCTTAACTACTTACGAGTAAGGTATCATCCTCATTTGCTACTTATTAATCTCAATGTTCAGACTTCGAAAACAATCAAATACGTCTCCTTTTACTAATAGATCTATAGTGGGTGTGTAGTGTTGCAAGTTATTGCATTCTAAGATGTGTTCAATATAAGTCTTTTGATAAAGAAACTAGACATTCTGCGAAAAGTAAACGCTTCGACTCACGCAACTTGGACATGTTGACATAAAAGAATTATGACCAAGAATTATGATAATGTAACTTACACAACAATTAGGCATTAAGGCGCTTATTGATGTAAACTTTGCTTTATGAAAGGATTAATTACCTCTAACTCTAAAGATGCTAGACCTTGACTATGTCATTCGCCATAATGAACCTACTGCTATTACTGCTAACTTTTCCGCAGCTCAGAAAGCGAATTTTAAGAAAGTGGGATATGGCGGATCATTTGTCACTAATGATGGTCAAGAACTTCATCATAGTATCTGAGGGAATGTACAAAGCGTATGCAAGTAGCTTAAGAATAAAGGAAATAACAATATTTGTGAACACATAATGAAGATGACTGACATGACTCATAAGCTTAAGAGTCCTAAAATGGAAGTCTTTGACAATTTTCTTGTGCATTTTCTAATGACCTCATTGCATGCTCATTTTGACACCTTCAAAATTAACTTTAGCGCTATGAAGGATAAATGGTCGATGAGTGAACTAAATGCAATGTGTGTGCAAGAAAATGTTCGTCTTAAGTTGGGCCAACCTAAAGTGTTCACCTTACTACCACTGTTAATTCCATTAAGAGGAAAGATATAACAATAATAAGGCTACAATTACAGTTCAAAAGGATAATCATGGTGCTACTGCCTCTAGCTTTAAGTCCTTGACTAGAAATCCTAACTGCAAATTCTCATTGTGCCCAGATTGCCTTAATTTCAAGGAACTGCTAGCTAAGAAAGGTAACTTATTTCATGTAATATTTGATTCTTTTATGTTTAATGTATCTTCTAATACATGTGTGAGTGATTCTAGTTCTATGGTTCATGTGATTAACTCAACATAAGCATTCCACACAATTCAGAAGCTATCAAATGACCAAAGAAAGCTTAGAGTTGGAAGGGTTGATCTCTTATATGTCGAAACCATGGAGACTTATGATTTACATATAAACACTTGAAAGTGTATTAGACTAGTGGATACCTTATGTGTACCAAGAATTTCTCGGAACCTTGTATCTATTTCTCTAGTTTAAGACCTTGAAAGTTATGTAATAATTCATGGTTACGACGAGATTGCCATTACTCATAATAATGAATTTCTTGGTCATAATAGTTGTGTAAGTCAAGGTCTAGCATCTTTAGAGTTAGAGGTAATTAATCCTTTCATAAAGCAAAGTTTGCATCAATAAGCGGCTTAATGCCTAAGTTAGGTACTACAGTGGAAATAAGGAGGATGTCAGTTTATGATACAAGTAATAGAAGATTATTAAAGTAATGCCTAAAACTAAGGGCAATAAGATTATAGTGACATAATTAGCTATCTAAGGTAGACTAAGCAATATCTATAAAACTAATGGAACTAAAGTAATGCCTAAACTTAACTAAGGGTTAATAATAATGTTCTTTATAATAACATAATTAGATATCTAAGACTTATTAAGTAATGTCTCTAAAAGTAATGGAACTAACGTAATGCCTAGAATACGTAAGAGGCATAAGTAATGTTCCTAAACATAATGAGACTAAGACCATTATATCAATGAAGCTAGTGATAAGTAACCTATTGTAAACATCAAAACAATAAGTTAACATAAGGCTCTACTTAGAATTTACATCACCTTTGGGCAGAAGTAACTAATATCTAAGTACAAATGAGCATTAGGTCATGCAACACAACGCTTATCTTTTGACCTTTGGGCACAAAATCAAGAATCGTGTATATTATGCATGAAAATGTTCCTTTAAGAACACAAAATATATTAAATCACCATTGGGCAGAATCAATATACTTAGTGTTCATTATGTAAAAAGAAAAGAACAATAGCACCATGAGAATCACATTTGACCTTGGGGCACAAATGATAAAATCTTGTACAATAGTGTGAAGCCCCCCCACACTACTGGGGTCCGGGGGCAGCGCCCCTGGGAGCGGGGTCCAAGGGCCGGCAGCCCCTGGCAGGGTCCAAGGGGCAGATCAACCACAAAGTTATAGGGTAAAATCATAAGCATGAACACATTCACCAGCTAAGATCATCTTTACTATAACATGAACATAAGTAATAACTCCTAATAATGTAAGTACGAAGACATCAATAAGTCGTGATGACATAGACACGAAGACATCAGTAAGTCGTGAACAGTACGCACGAAGATGTCACAAATTCGTGATGATGTCAGCACGATGAAGTCATAAACTCGTGATGGCGTAAGCACGGGTTTTCAGTAAGTCGTGTATGAAATTAACCTGAAGTTCGTGGTGACATAAGCATAAGTTCGTGATGACGTAAGCGCGAGGAGCTGCAGAAGCCATGATGACATCAGCACGAGATGACGTCAGCACGACGTGGGCTTTAGTTCGTGATGACGTCAGCACGAGAACTCGTGATGACGTCAGCACGAAGTTCTTATTGTGCAGATTTTTAGTTCGCAAAATTCATCAAATTCGAACCAAATCACGACTGATTGTTCGTAACGAGGCTCTGATACCACATGTTAGAATAAACATGATTCGATTCGAGGGATAAAACATCCCCAATCGTCATGTGAAACCTGTAAGAGCATAAAGCATAATTGCTATTGATTTCGAGTTCCCATAACAAGATGATTGAGTGATAATGGGATGATAAATTCAGCTGTAACATGATGCACAAATTTTATGAGGAAGACACACACGAATTTAGGAGGGATTAGGGTGTGTTTATGTGATTCTCCATTAACCTAATTTAGGGTTAATGACTTTCTATTTATAATGAAAGTTTTTACACATTTAACCCCTTTGGTGTTTAATGTGTGTAATATTGGTCCTCATAACTTCAATCATCTAATGGGAACCCTATACTACGTCTTTAAGAGTTAATACGCCCATTATATATTTACTAGACATAGGGATTTCAATTATCGTCAATTATCAAATCAGGAATGACACATCATCAGTGACGGTCACACTAACATGGTTCCAACAGAAGGCTGCTACTAAGATACAAATCTTGATCAACCCCAAATTTCAGAACATAGCCGTGAACTTGGCTCCCAAGATTCAGACTTTTTAGTAACCTGCAGTCTCTAGCCATGGTTGCTAGTGTAATCTCATCTGGTCTGTATCCAACTCTTTTCATCATAATAAAGAGCTCCCATGCTCGATAACTATTGCCAGTATTTATAAACGCAAAAATCATTGTGTTCCATAGTCCCAAATCAAATTCATCTATATCGACAAAAAGTGACTCTGCTTGGTTTATTCCTCCATTTCTCGAGTAAGAGTTAACAAGTGTTGTGGAAACAATGATGACGATATCAAACCCACTTTTAAGTGCATGAACATGGATTTTCTCAGTTAGATATAAACCTGCAGGAGGTGCAGAACACGAACTTAACACGCCTGAAAATGTGAAATGATCAGGTTTTAGGCCATTGCGTAACATATCTATATACAAGACCACAGATTCTTCCCGTGACCCATTTTGCACATAACTTCTTATAATTGAATTCCATTAAACAATATCGGTTTTTTTCATTTCAAAGAATACTCTTTTTGCTGATGTGAAGCAGCCCATCTTTGCGTAAATGTTAATCAAACGATTGGAAACATCAATATCGATATCAAATCCTGATTTCAAAGCTATAACATGAATTTTTTCCCCAAACTTGGTTCACCAAGTGCCATCACGGAATCAAGAGATTTGTAAAACTTGGTCCATATGGTTCTTGTTTGTATAAACATCATTAGCAAACGCACTAAGAACACAATGCACACTGTCAATATCCATATTTAAATCCTCACACCGTCGAAAATCTAATAGAAATTGGAATGCTTCCTCTTAAAGTCCTGTTTTAACATAGGCTCTCAGCATCACATTCCATAAGACCTCGTCACGATTATACTCTGCCATGTTGTCAAACATCAATCTCGCCTCTCTTATCATACCGTACTTTATATAAATATTAACAAGAGCTCCAGAAACAAGTACTTCTATTTCCAACCCAAGTTTCAGAGTATACCCATGTACACATTCTGACATACAAACATAACTTCAAAACTGGAGCAACTGTCATATTTGTTAGCTTGTTAACATCAAATGATCTAAGAAGAAGTCCAAAAAGACACAAACCCTCTTCCACGATACCTGTCTGCAAATCACAGTTGAATGCATAAGCAGCCAAAATGGAATTCCATGTAACATGGTCTTTGTGCAGAGTTACATTGAAAACATGGCGAGAGGAGCTTAAAGAGCCGCACTTGGAATACATGCTGATTAGATTGTTTGTAAGATAGCGGTCAGCTGTTGTGTTTCCATGCTTTATGGCAGCTGCAGGTGTGGCCTTACCCAACATCAAGTCGGTTTGCACAATGGCAGTTCGGATTAAGGGAAACCATGGTGATCGACTGATCGTGAAGACAAATTATGTGAAGCAATTGTGCTAGAAAATGATCTAAGAAACATGGTCAATATGATATGATATGATATGAATACATATGATGCATTCATTCACTTGCTGTGAATCAGGTTTGCCAGTTCATGCACTCTCCAACTGATCAACATTGGGCTGCAGTCAAACAAATTTTGCGGTATCTTCTTGGAACTTCAAATTATGGTTTATGTATGAAGCATACCTCTGGTTCTACTTTACATGCCTTTACTGACACTTGCTGGAAAGATCTTACCGCCTTTTCTGATGTCGATTGGGCTGGCTGTCTCATTGACCGTCGCTCTATAGGTGGTTTTGCTATTTATCTTGGGTCCAATCTGATTTCTTGGACAGCTCGCAAACAATGCACTGTCTCCCGCTCCTCTACATAATCAGAATACAAAGCCTTAGCGGACACAGTCACTGAACTCACATGGGTTAAATCTCCTTTGCGTGAGCTTGGAATGGTGTCGCGACCTGTCCCTATTTTATGGTGTGATAATTTAGGAGCAACCTATCTCTCTGCCAATCCAGTGTTCCATGCTCGTATAAAGCATGTAGAGGTTGATTTCCATGTTGTCCTTGAGAAGATTGCCCAGGGGAGAATACGAGTCCAATTCATTTCTACACAGGATCAGATCCCAGATGTCTTCACCAAACCCTTATCAATAGATCGGTTCCTATTCTTACGGAACAAGCTGTAGGTCGCTTCCCGGCCTCAGCTTGCGGAGGAACATTAGAAATATTAGGTTTAATATTATATTAGTCAATATTAGAGAGATCTTAATGTAAATTAGTGTAACACCCGTCATTTTAAAATCTGGATTTTCAAAAACTTTTTCCTAATGGCGTTTAGAATTGCGGAAAACAGAATCCTTAAAACATAACTAACCCTTAATGGATAGTTCATTTATAAAAGTGGTGTTACAATATTCATATCATTAAAATAGTATAAGATTAATCCAGATTTGGCACCAACATAAATGCCAACATAAACAATACATAAGTCATATTAAAAGTAGCCAATCATCATAAGGCTAACATAATAACTAAGCGGGAAAACTAAATGTCTTCTTCATAGCAACTACCCGCCTTACCAAGCATTTCATTATATATTAACAAAAGCATTTCATATTGTTAATATCACCTATTCGTCATAGCACATTAAGATCACCACATTACTATGGTGTCCATCACATCATACATTAGCAAGTCATATCATCAACATTTAAGCAATATACATCAGTTAACACATTAGGAATTCTTCGTAGTCCTAAATGTGTCTATCATCATAAAGCTTTACTTTCTATCTTTCTTTACTTTCTTTATTTCTTATCTTTCTTTACTTTCTTTTCTTTTGGCTAGACGTAGGCTATGTGACATAAGCCATACATACTTAGGGTTGTGGGGTTGTGTGTAGGCGGCCATAAGACCTTACATGGGATCCTCACACCCGACTTGATGGGTAGACCTTACGGTGGTCCATCATCGTCGTTAAGGAAAGACAAAGTCGATCCAACTGAGTATACCGTTTGAACTTTGCGCATGTAGTGGTTAGTTAATCCACCCGGTTACACTCAAACATAACTATGCCACGGGGAGGTATCTAGATTTCCACACCACGTGATCACATACACACTAGCTCCAAAGAACTAGCATGGGTTAAGCTTAACACAACTTTACTTATGCTCGAGACTTTTTTATTATATTAGCTTAGGCTACACTTTCACCTAAACTAATCACTTTCATCTTTTTTTAATTTATATTAGCTTGGGCTACACTTTTACCTAAACTAATCACATACATCTTTCTTTACTTTAGGGCTCTTACTCGTGCACGTGTCAAGGCAAACCTATAGAAATCTAGTGACTAGGTGATCAAGCCATGCAATTAATCATATGACATATGTACATCAACATATCGTCATCACATAATAACATCACTTCATCATATCATAATAGATCCTTATCAATGTATCATTCATGACATCATATCATTGTATCATAATAACATCATATCATCATGTCATATTGGCATCATTTGATCTTAACATGTGTGCAACACATTGTCATATCATTTCATAACCATATCGTCCTAACATTGCATTATAGCATCATACGTCCATATCATCATGGCATCTTATCGTATTATCATCATATCATTTTATCTTTACATCATGTACATACAAGCTTATCGTTTACATTATTCCATCATGACATCATTTCATAATATAACCATATTATCATTTCATCATAGCATGCATAAGCTTATCATTCATCATCAATGGTAATCATAATCAATCCCATAATAACCTCACATACATTCCCGAATACATATAAACATACAAGCATTCATTTAGGGGAAGTTAACTTATGAAAACTATGTTTTGGTGTTCCTCATGTGATAAAAGATGTTATCTTACCTCAATGGAGTGCACAAGAATCATTAATAAGTCTACCGTACTTGATAAGCATTCTCGACAACCTATGGTACAAGAATGATTGAAGCATAAGTCAACTAGACACTTAATCACACCTTGGAACACTCTGACATGTGATATCGCCGAGACCATTAGTGGTTTTGTCGATATCGAGCTCTAGAACACACCAACCAAAAGATCATACAGTGGTCATGAAGGTACCTTGGTGTGGTCTCGGCGGTATCGTGGACCAGAATCAAAAAACCAAACAATGGTCACGAAGGTACCTTGGTGTGGTCTTGGCGGTATCGTGGTGCAGATCAGATTTAACCCTTTTTGGAATCCTATTCGAATCCTATACGTCCTTAACACCTTAAATCGACCTGGAGACATAAAATTAACATATTTTATGGTACAATTGATGACTTTATTCAATCAATTGATTCCTTAACCAATCATAAACATTACCCATTCAATTGATCACCCGAATGACTCAAAATCTGTAACGAATTGTAATTATCCCGTTCCAAACCCTAAGACCAGGAATATAATTGGTTCATATGATCAAAATCAAACGAATATCATATATATTACTTGTAGATGATCACAAGGATGATAGGTCTTGCTCAAACTTGAATCAAACATCAAGATAAGGATTGATTTGGATGGAGAATTGCTTTGAGATGGAAGAGGGGTGCCTTGGGGGTTTCTCACGTACCGAAAATTTGTATAATGGCAATTAGGGAAACCTAATTGTCATTTAACCCCTGGCCAACACTTTCATATTGTCATCTTAAGTCCCCCGACTCTATCAACGTTACGTTCGAAGGCTTTTCTTTCAACGGGAATACTTTATGACTTAACAAACACTCGACTTTCATAACTTACTTTCAATTACTTTCATTTAACTCATATTAGTCATAACATATTAATCACATAAGCATTTAATCACATAATCCAATTAAGGCACATAAACTTGAGGAAACTTAACGTTACAGACAAGTCAACAAGTCAAACATGAAAAGTTTAGGATGTTACAATTAGTCTATTTTATATCTTATTCAGACAATTCAATACAATTTACGTGTCTTCGTACAAGGGATTAAGCAACCGAGTTCGAGATTCACTCCTCACATTTTACATATGTCGGGCGTGGGGTGGAAGGGGGATTATTTGGGGTATCTTTAGAAGTTTGGGGTTCGTTTCTATTATATTAGTATCTTTTCGGTGGATTTCTACTCGTGACAGGAAACATCATTTTGATTAGAGTGTATCGAAAGTGAATCCTATGTCTATTGGATGAGGTTGTTATAGAAATTCAATCGTCACAGCAGGTATTCACGGGGCGGCTGGTTGTCTAGTAGTGTTTGGTTATCTTCGGTTGGTGTCATAGCTATATTGTTCTTTCCTGGTAGTAGCTGTATGGATTCAATATTGAATCTGGTCTCTAGAGTTCGGTTGCATGACTGTAATATTACTTGGCTTGTGATTCATGATTGTATTTGTAGGTTCGGGTCGGTCCTCAAGGCATGGCTGGGACTACATCAAAAACACCACGAAGTGGTCCTCGCAGTACGTTAATGGTATAAGAAAAGTCTTGACTTTTAGCTGTCTTGTGTATTTATTATATACTGGACTTGTAATTGTATTCTTCGGGACAAGTACCTTGCTAGTTTGTGAATTATATTAATATATATCATTTTTGCCGTTAAAAAAAAATTCAAAGATTTTCTTCACAATGAATGTAAATGGAACATATTCCAGGAGGTTTATTAAGAAAATGGTCACTCTAGTTCTTTATTTAAGTAAAATATAGAAAGTAGATATTAGGAGGTTTAGTTAGTATGTTACAGCTAAAAGTAGCTAATATATTCCCTAATAATATATATTGGAGGAATCGTTATAGGTTGATCGGGCAACTTTAGATCATTGGTTCAGAAACCGGTTAAAGTGAGTAAAATTGGTATTATAAGTTGGACCATGACAACATTTCATGTTAAAAATCTTGGCAAACTAACTCACAAAATCTTCTCACTTTCTTTATTATTACCAAAACAAAATTCATTCAAATTTTGGAAACAAGGTGCAAAACATAAAAAACCATTGCCATATAAATTAGTTTACAACATTAGGCAATCAACTTTTTTTTCCCAATATATCATGTATCATGTATCATTGGGGAATGACCTATATCTACAAAAGATTTAGTAGAAGAAGTCACGCTTATGCCCATAGCTATAGTCATGAAATTTCTCTTTAACAAAGATACTACGAAAATATGTGGCATTTATCAAGTCGGCAATAAGAGGAAATTGCAATGTCACAAAAGAAGTAATTGGTAAGCATGTCAATACCCCTATTGGAAGAAGAATCCATGAGCTCCCTTGTCCAAACACAAGGAGTAATGTTGCACCAAAAGCTATGATCATTGACGTCGTCGAGATGAACAAGGCAGCAAGACCAATAATCAACCTTTTAGGCAACTTGAATAGAAAGTCTTGTTCAGCGAAACGTGTGGTGAGGATTGATAAAAACATTAACAATGATGTAACAGCCGTGAATAATGATATGGCATTTGATATTGCAAATATTGTGAAAGCTGCCTTGTTGGAAAAAATTGGTATCCCTGTATCCTTGTTTCCTCCCGGTACTGTAATAGCCGCTGCAAATACGATTGTGGTGATGAGAGCAGCTGTAATCGTGTACGACTCTGCAGTTGCCTTCATCCATTTTTCTCCTTCAATCGCCAAGTCCTTATGTTCGCAAGTAAATACCATTTCAGGTGTTTCACCATAAGAGTTCTTTTGAATTTTGTTTATGGGACGTACGAATCCTTCTACTTCCTAAAGTATTAGCATTGGAATTGAAATTAGAATATGTTAACATTTTGTATGTATAATAAAAGTCAAACGTAGAGTCATTTCTTACCTTAAACCATTGGAGTTCCCGCTGTAATTGCAAAGCTGCACCTGATATAAGACTCAATTTGTTTGAAGGTGCTAATCTTGCAGCCAAATGCAAGAGGTTGTTCCCATAAGAGTCTTTGATTGTTTTATAAATATTCTTATGCTCGCTCATCTGGTACAACAGGTTGTAAATGTTTTCCGAACGATTTATCACTGCATACTGGATAAAGTTGTGCCCATCTTCATTGGTACTCCAAATCATATCCGGGAATATTTTCATGATATCTTTACAAAACTCGGGTTTATTTAGTCTTGTGGCTTCAAAAACAGGATTGAGGTAACAATGGTTACCATTGGTGGTGTCTATTGCTTCACATACGCGCCTTAATAGGTTGTAGGCATAATCATAATCGAGAAAGTAGTGGACGTCACCGGGTCGCGTTGCTGCAACATAAGGCCAAATCATATGTTACTGATGAGAATTTGTTTTTAATTAGTATTTATATAAGTTTTTGCTAAAAATTAAAATAAAATATAATCATAAAACTAATTATAAAAAAAAAAAAATGTGGCTGGTGGTGTGGTTCGCTACATTTTGTCTATTGGAAGTGTGGGACAAGAGATTAAATCTCCGTCTTTTCAGTTATTTATCTATTGTAATAACTATTACTGCTCTATCAAGCGATTCATAATATCCTTTGAACGTTAAAAGGTGAAACTCACTATCGTCCACTGGTATTATTCCTAGCTTCAACATATATAGTAAATGGTCGGGTGTTCATGAAATTGGTCAAAAGGAACTTATAATAAAATCAAGATATCAATAAACGAACCTTTCAACCTTTCCCAGAAGTTGGGTTTACTTGGATAGTTTTGAGCTAAAGTCATTAGCACAACTTCACTATATTTGGTTTTGTATTCCCACGAGATGTCCAGTGCTACGTCTACATGCACATTTTGAGAAAGTTAGTCGTACGTACAATGGGGGGTTAGCTTTTTTAGTTCTGGAATTTGAAGTCAATATATAGACGACACGTACGTAATAGTTTACAAGAGATAGCTAGAACTAGAAGCTCATCACCACGCGTGCCAGAAAACAGAGTTTTGTGATAATCTGTGGCTTTGGCGAGGTGCAACAGACGCCAATAGGTATCAATTTGCATATTCAAAAGGGACACGGCTAATGGTGTGTAACCTTCCTTATCCCTGGCCAATAAAAAATCTGGGTTTCTTTCAACCAAGATGCTAGCAGCTTCAGTGTTGCCAACAATAGCAGCTACATGAAGCAAGGTGCTTCCATCCGAGTTTACCAAATTCAATAGTAGTGTGTTCTCTGTTGGTACCATATCTAACAAATCTTTTAACAATTGATGATTTTTGGTTGAAGAACCCACTGCTACGTGCAGTGTTGTGTTGCCATTATGGGTTAGCTTGTCCGTGGGTGCAAGACCTTCTTGTTTTAGATAATATAACACATCACTCGAATCTCCACTTACGATATTCCAATAAATATTTTGGATTCTAGTCTGTTGTCTCTTATCTTCTTCGGTTTCTTCCTTTCTTGTTAATTCAACTTTCGACTTTGCATCTTCAGGTTCTGAATCCCCTTTACTTGTAATTTCTTCTTCATCTTCAAGCGTGCCAAAAAAAGAAAATCAAATTAAATAAACCAAAAAAAAAACAAAACAAAAAGTGGGTGTCTACTTAATTAGTTTTTTATCGGGTTAAATTATAATCAAATAAGCTATAGAACATTGCAGATCTAGTGTACCTGCTACTGCCATTTGATGATCTACTGAAGGACCATAATTACTCTGTAGCTCATCCCATGCATGTTTTGCAGTAAAATTAGACTCTTTGTGCTTCCGTGTCAGGCGATTGACAACTTTAATGGCGGCATCTTCAGAGAGTGAACCAAGAATCCAACCTTTGACTAGTGAATCTGATCTCTTCCATGCCTCCTTCATATCTTCCGCACCTCTCCCTTTTTCATTTTGACCATCATCGGGACTTACAAATGTTCCATCAATGAAACCAAGCATTCCGTGACTCGAGAAGAGACATAGCATCTGTGTTTTCCAAGTGTTGTACTTGCTCTTATCACCCAGCTTCACAGTAACAAAATGTGGAGCTATAACATGTGATGGGTATGGGTATGGGTATGGGTATGAGTATGGATCGTCTTTAACTTCAACTATGATGCTCGGATTATTGTTGTTGGATGTTGAAGCTGCCATAATCACTTCAACTAATTTGTAACCTTTCAACTTCATCTGATAAATCACAATAAAATACGGATGAGAAGCGGGTCATTGCATGAAGTCTTCACACACGTGCTTTCCGCTTTCCATGGATCTCAGCTAATTAAGTAATGGGTCAAGTGGGGATGCCCACATGGCCCTAATTAAGTTTCCGTATATTTGGGAGCTTCACTCCTTAGTTTTTGTAATTTGGTTCAGTTATCATCAATTAAAAAAATACTTGAGTTATTAAAAATAATCCAACGACAAACAATACACCAAAAACAATTTTAAAAACATCAATATCTCATTTAAAATCATAAACTGTGAGAGCGACGCACCTTAGAGCCTGACACAGCCCCTTTCCGCCTTTCACAACGCCCCGGATGGCGTCTTTAACACAAAAAGAAAAAACAGATCCCGGCATAATTTTGCCGTCTGTGCCCCGGCATAATATTTTTTCCTTTAATCTATATCGCCACTTTTATCTGTACATATTTCTCATCTTTCTTTCCTTATCCCTATATACTTTCTATACTTCATAATCTAATTAACAAAACAATAATCTGTTGAGACTTGGATTCGCTTATCAGACTTGGTCGCTAACGTGTGTCGTCAGCAAGTCATCAGCGAGTCCAGTGACTATTTATCAGTGGATGATTTCTTTCCAATTTGTAAGTCAAGGCGGGAAGAATTTAAACAAGAAGAAGACAAGAGTCACATGGTGGTTCTTCCAACTGTATTTTACCTTGTAAGGTAAAGATTCATGTGGACCAAAGTTAAGGGTTTTCTCTTTCATACCCAATTTAGTAAAGAAGACAAAGGCTCCTAGATGCAAGTACTTCGAGCCAATGAGATGTCGACAACCACCATCAGTCACTATCAAAAGAAGGTTGTGTTGCCCTAATTCTCCCCTATAAAAGGCAACACAACCGCAACACAATTGTTGTGTTTGTCACCTTAAAAAAGTGTGTGTCACTTATTTATCCTGTAAAATTGTTTAAGTTTTTCTAGTGTGTCTAAAAACTTGACAAATGTAATTCCTTGTAAGACAAATTGTAATATCGATCATGTATTCATTGTTTAATCAATGATACATATGATTAGACTTGCATAGACTCGTGTACTTGAATATTATTTATGTTCTTGTTTATTTACTTATTCTCATTTGCTTACTGCCTAGTTAATTGATTACAAGTTGTGCAAATCGTGGACTGTCAAGTGGTATCAGAGCTACTGTTCCTAAACTATTGGAACAAGATCTGTTTGCCTTCTTGTATTTACTTTAAATTTCTGTACCTCTATTCTTTTCTTGTCAAAAAATCTCTTTTTTTTTTAAACAAGAACATGTCTGTTGTTCCAACCCTCGTTAACACACGTGACTTTGGTTATGTGTCTGTTTCTCCAAGATTCGAGCCTAAGGACTTTGGATCTTAGAATGAAAGAATGCTACTTCACATTGTGGGTGTGGAACCTTACCTTATGACCATTTTGATTGTTAGTCCATATGTACCCACCCTGGTACAAAGAACACCAAGAGCAACTGCTGACACTCCTGAGATTGTGATTGAATTTGTCAAACCAGATGTGCAATGGACCGATGATGAGCAGAGGCTGGTAAATCTTGACTCCAGACTCAAAAACATGATTGTCACCACTCTTCCTACTGACATCATGAAGCTCATCATCAAATATCCCACTTCCAAGGAAGTGTGGGAAAGACTGTGCAGCATGTATGAAGGTTCTGCCGACACAATCAAAACAAAAAGAATTGATTTAAAACGAGCCTGTGAAAACTTCTTCTCTCTTCCTGATGAAAGTAGCCATATATGTATATCATCAAATGCGGGTTACAATGGACGGTTATTGACCATGTCGATAATTGTAACTTGTGCATGTATATGTTGTGTAGATTCTAGTGATCTTTTGGACTTTGCACAACTACTTGCTGATTGAGGTGAGTTTCGTGGCCCCTTTTTATATTATTTCTTTGGGGGAAAATGATGCTCAAAACATTTTTTATTTCTTTACCAGCTGTGCGAAAACTAGTTTGCTTTATTGGACATATACGTGTACTTATGAAATGTGTATGTTAGCTTGTTTGCGTGATTTCATGATGCAATAGATGTCTGTCGATATCTATTGAAGACAATTTATGGCAATGGATAACAATGATAACAAATAACCAACTTTATACTCCAGCTGGTAGTTTGTTGGTATAACAATGTGTGATTGAGTTGTTGGCAAGTGATGTGATTGAGTTGTTGGCAAGCAGTAGTGAGTTTATGTTGTTGGATAACTATGATGGCAATGATCAGTATTTGGTATGCATACATGCTACTACATGTTTATATCTACACTATTGTCTAAACCTCATTTATCATGCACAACAAATTCATTTGTAATCCTTTAAACCTACGAACTCACCAACATTATGTTGACATTTTCGAGCATTCATTTTCAGGTAATAACAATGCTTAAGGAGAGTGAGCTTATGGACTTTAGGAAGACCAATAAAGAGATCCTTCATGGACTCCTAAATTGCATTTGAAACATTGAACTCTATTAGAAATTTGATACTTCTTTTGATATTCGAGGCGTGTTGCTTAAACTTTCTGCTTGTGGAATTTACATTTATTTGAATTTCATTTAGTATGACTCTATTATAAAGTCCATGTGCTATAGCTATATCTTTTCGTCATATCCTACAATTCCGCCTAAGGTGGGGTGTGACATACGATAACTCCAGGTTTGACTAATTCCCCTCTTAATTATGAAAATATTGCTAACGATATGCAGGACAATGTGGCAAATGTGTATTTAGCGAGGGAGTTGCAGAAAATCAAGGAACTAATCTCAACATTTCCGGGATACTGTCAGCCAATCCTAGAAGCCGATCTACAGATGTACAGGGTTTCCAAGTTTATACCAGCTATTGCTAACGTGGAAATTCTGAAGAAATTCTCAGCACCTCATATGAAAACATATGATGGAACCACTGACCCGGAAGAACATGTGGCCCAATATTTGGAAAAAAATGGAGACAGTTCCAATTCCGATGGATCTGAGGGAAGCATGCTTATGCAAAGGTTTTGGGGCTACATTGTCAGGAGCAGCCCTGAAGTGGTTATTAAACTTACCAAATGGATCTATCACTTCTTTTGCACATTTAGTTAATCAGTTTAATTTACAATTTTCTTGTAGTAGACTTTTTGATAAGATAACGAGTGATCTTTATCAAGTCACTCAAAGGAATAATGAATCTTTGAAAGAATTTCTTAACAGGTTTACGAGAGAATCTCTGCAGATTCCAAAGTTGGACATGAACACTGTAGTTCAAGCCCTGAAGATGAGATTAAGCAAAGATTCTTTATATTATCAGGATCTTGTTATGACACCTTGCAGGTCACTCGACGAAGCAAGAAATCGTGCTTTGAGGTTCATCAGGTTGGAAGAAGACGAAATGCTGAGGAAAAGGATAGAGACACCATCAACATATGATCGTCCAAACAGAAGAACAGAAACTCCTGTATTCCGACCAAGCAGAAACAAGCCATATACAAGAGCTGTGCAACAAAATACAGTCGAAAGACCTGGAAGTTATCAATATCCTGACTTATCTATATATTGTTTCCCTGTTGATGTTGCAGGAATTGTAGCAGCAATGAAGAATCTTGGGGACAAAGTTAGATGGCTTCCCAAGAATCCTAAGAGTGATGCAAACAAAGACAAGTCAAGATGGTGTGCCTATCATGAAGATTTTAGGGATACTATTGAAGAATGTTTTGCTTTCAGGAGAGAAGTCGGGATACTCCTTGGCAAAGGAGATCTGACAGAACTATTTGGCAAAAAGAAGGCTCAAATCACCTCCAACAGCCAGCGAAAACTAAATCACCTCCAACTAATGCTAGAATTATTAATTATATTTCAGGTGGATCATAAGTATGTGGTACATCCTATTCAGCGGCAAAAAGGAATGCGAAGGAAGCTAAATCAGAAAAAGGGGAAAAGCCACTACAAAAATCTAATGTGTTACGAATGGATAAAGTGACTTTTGAGGAGGATGATATGGAAAACATCTAGGATCCTCATCATGATGGTTTGGTAGTAACTTTATATGTGGCTAACCATTTTGTGCGCAAGATCTTAATTGATAATGGCAGTTCGGTCAATATCATTAGATTGGAAACCTTGAAAAGGATGGGAATCTCTGAAGAAGAAATTGGCGGGAAATCCACGGTTCTCGTTGGTTTTAGCGGAGAAATTAAGAATACTTATGGCGAAATAAAATTGCCAGTCTATGTCGAAGGGGTAAATTCAATGCAAAAATTTTGTGTTATTGATTCTTTACCTGGTCGCAATATTATTTTAGGCAGGCCATAGATACATGAAACGAGACTGTTCCTTCAACTTATCATCAATGTGTGAAGATCCCAACTCCTTGGGGGGTAGTGAAGATAAAGGGAGTCCAGTAGGATGCTAAGGAATGTTATATGGCCTCCATGAAATCTACAAGCAAATCTACTGAAGCATAGCAATCAAAGAAGAACATTCTTGATATCAGGGAATCTGAAGATCAAGACGAAAAAGAGGTCCAGATATCAAATGAAGATCCTGATATTAAGGTGTTCATAGGAAAGAAGATACCAGAGGATCTTGAAAAGGATCTCGTCGATTTTCTAGGAAAAAGAAAATCTACATTTGCTTGGAAGCAGGAAGATAAGACAGGTATCACTAAAGATATTATCACTCATAATTTAGGTATTGATAAAAGTTTCAGGCCTATTCAACAAAAGAGGAATTGAGGCAAGTCCAGAGCAGATAAAGACAATTGTGGAGCTAAAATCACCCAGGAATGTAAAGAATATTCAAAGATTAACTGGGAGATTAGCAGCGCTGAACAGATTTATATCAAGATCATCGGACAAATGCAAGGAATTCTATGATATATTGAAGAAAAATATAAAGTTCAAAGGGGGGGAAAACAAGAAGAAGCATTCCAAGCATTAAAGGTTTATCTATCAACTCCACCTTTATTGATGAAGCCGGAAAAAGGTGAAATACTTTTTCTATATCTCTCAGTATCATCAGAAGCAGTAAGTGTTGTGCTCCTAAAAGAGCACGAAGGTAAACAACATCCTGTTTATTATGTTAGTAAGAGTTTACTAAATGCTGAAACTAGGTACTCACATTTAGAAAAATTAATATTAGCTTTGATAATGGCATCAACTAAACTTAGGCATTACTTTGAAACACATCCTATCCATATAAAAACTAATTATCCTATAAAAAGTGTGCTCAGAAAACCAGAATTGTCAGGAAGATATATTGGCTAAATTGTCTGTAAAGTTAAGTGCATTTAACATAACTTATGAACCTAGAACTGCTATTAAATCTCAAGCTTTAGCTGATTTTACTAATGATTTACAACCAGAAGCTGATTTAGAAGTTAAAATGTTAACTGAAAATTGTGAAAAATGGATATTGCATACTGATGGTGCAGCAAATGTAAGGGGAATAGGTTTAGGAATCATACTAAAATCGCCACAGAGGGATATGTTACCTCAATCTAATAGTTGTGAATTTACTGCTACTAATAATGAAACAGAATATGAAGCTTTAATAGCAGGATTAGAATTAGCTAAAAACATGGGTATTAAACGCTTTCAAGTTTATGTAGATTCTTTGTTGTTAGCAAATCATTTTAATGGATCTTATGCGGTTAGAGGAGAGAAATTAATAGCTTATTTAGAAATAGTAAAAACTTTAGCTAAACACTTTGATTCCTTTAGTATAGAACAAGTCCCAAGACAAAAGAATATAGAAGCAGATGCTTTAGCTTATTTAGGATCCTCACTCAATATTCCACTAGATACTAAGATACCTATAATAAAAATAATGAACCCGGCCATAGAAACGATACAAATTAAAGCAGTTGATGAACAAGTATCGGGAGAGCATAGTTCTGGGGACAGTTCAGAATCCTGGATTGAACCAATTATGAAATATTTGCTGGAAGGAATTATTCCAGAACAGGAAAATCACAGAGCTTTCAAGGTAAAGGTATCATATTTCTTCATTAAACAAAATAGATTGTACAAGAAATCACTCGCAGGTCCATATTTAAGATGTTTGGAAAAAGAGGAAGCACGAGAAGTCATGAGAGAAATACATGATGGGGAATGCGGGAATCATTCTGGAGCTAGAGCGTTACGAGCTAAGATAGTAAGGACAGGATATTACTGACCCACTATGGATAGAGATACAAAGGAATACATCAAAAAGTGCGATGGATGCCAAAGGCATGGTAATCTGTATCATCAACCAGCTGAACCAATGTATCCCATTGTTTCTTCATGGCCTTTCATGAAATGGGGATGGATATAGTTGGACCAATGCCAAAGGCACCATGTGGAAAAAGATTTATGCTGGCAATGACGGATTACTTTTCGAAGTGGATAGAAGCTGAAGCTTTTGTTCAAGTAGAATAAACAGAAGTAATTTCTTTCATCAAAAGAAATATACTCACCAGATTTGGAGTACCAGCGGAGATAATTTGTGATAATGGTTCACAATTTATTGGAAGAAGGACAACTGGATTTTGTGAAAGTTATGGTATAAAAATGATCACTTCTACACCCGTTTACCCTCAAGCTAATGGACAAGCAGAGTCAAGCAATAAGATAATTGTCAATAATCTTAAGAAAAGGCTGAAAGGCAAGAAGGGTTTATGGGTAGAAGAATTACCATTTGTATTATGGGCTGATAGGACTACTGTGAAGCACGCAACGGGACACACGCCATTCTCTTTGGTATTTGGAACTGAAGCAGTACTCCCAGCAGAAATGATGGTGCCAACAGCAAGATACAGTTTGCAGACAGTTCAAGATAATAATCGAGCATTATTTTAAGATCTTGACTTGGTTGATGAATTAAGAGAAGCTGCAAAAACTCGTATAGCTGCATATCAACATCAAGTAACAAAGGCATACAATAAGAACATAAGGATCAGAAGGTTCAAAGTCGGAGATTTAGTGTTGAGAAAAGCATTAAAAAATACTACAAAGAAGTCTGATGGAAAGCTTGCACCAAAATGGGAAGGTCCTTACTTCATACATTCAGAAGCAGGTAAAGGATCTTATTGGCTCCAAGAGACAGAAGGTAGAATGCTCCAAAGGGCATGGAATGCGATTCATCTTAAAATTTATTATCAGTAGGAAACTATTGTTTTAATATGGTACTAACTTGGGCGTCGGAGTGGCATTAGTCAAGTCAATTAATGTCTATTCTTGGTGTGCAAATTATTTTGATTTATTTGTGCAGAATAACGTTCAGGGTCTTGGCTAACGAGGATCATGAGTTGCTACCCAAGGTACAAGTCGAGACGGTTTCTTACAAAGTTTGAATTCCGTAGTTAGGTTACAGTGGATTGAACATTTCAATCCTAGGTTGAAGGGTACACCGCAGTGAGGGTTGCTTCAGACCACTGCGCCACAGTGGTAATCCTCGACCAAGTTCTGACTTAGCCTCACTGCGCCGCAGTGAGGGGGTATTGATGCCCACTGCGCCACAGTGGGACACTTTCCTGCATAGATTTTCTTCGTTTTTAATACGGTTCCTGGTTTGTATTCCGCATTTAACATGTTTATTTGTCTTATGATTTGTGCTTGTAGGATGCTTCAGGAACTGACAAGAGGAAGCAGGTTGAGGAGGGCCAAGGAAGCGGGTCGGCCCAAAAGCAAGCCAAAGCAACACGGGAATTCAGCAGGGTGAAACAACCCCACAAGAACAACTTCCTTAATGAGTTGTTCTCCATCCACAAGGAGGTGGTTTGCCCACCCAGGTATCTCGCTCCCACAGCTGCTCAACATTTCGGCATTCAAGCCAACATTAATGGGTGGTTTAGGATAGAAGCCCAAGTTGGTGATAGGTTGGTTGTTAGCGATATGTGGCATAATGTATTCAATAACCGGGAGCCCGTGTATAGGGAGTTGTGTTTGGAGTTCTATTCAACTCTAAAGGTGACAAAAGAGTTAAATAAGGTGAAGGACATTTTTGAGGAGCGTTGTGTGACCTTCTACTGTGGGGGTGTTGCGAGAAAGATTTCTATAGCCCAGTTTGGTTATTTTACTGGCATGTACACTCTGGACCAGTTGAAGAGTAGCGAGTTCAGGAGTTTGTTGAGGTAGGGCTTATATGTTAAGCAGGCTTTTGATGGTGAGTCCATTCCTCAGTATTGGACTCGGATTACTGGTGGGGAAGCTTGGCCGTCTGGGGTCAGGGAGTGTTTCTAAGATCAGGAGTGTGCGATTGAGGATGCTCCATCGTATGATTGTCACGTTTCTGGTACAACGGTCCACTCATTGGGACAAGGCGTACCAGACTGATCTCTGGTTGATGAAGTTGTTTGCTGAGAGGGCGCCTAGAAGGTTTGCTTTGGCCCCCATTGTTGTTTAGGATAGGATGTGGAACCACTCCGACTCGGAGCTGGTATTGGGGCACTTTGTTACGATGATTTATCGGCGCATGGGCATTTTTGATACGGATGAGTGCTAGACCGATCTTTCCCCCTATTTTTCAGGAAACATTGATTGAGGTCGAGTTGCTTAGGGCCAAGATTGTGAAGAAGATGACGCAGATGGAGAAAAGGCTGCTGGATGACACTGGGTTTATTGCACCGCCTCCCGTTGTGGAGGGAGCTGAGGATGTTGAGATGAGGGATGCTCCACAGGGAGCAACCTAGGAGGCGGACACCCACTGGTATAGACTTAACCCCGTTGAGCACCCAACTCCAGCAGATCTACGAGGGGTAGCAGGCCAGCCGCCAGGCTTTTGATGACTATCAGAGGCGTATGGATCAGGAGGTGACATGGTTAGGGTCGCAACAAGCCTATACTAACTACACTCTTGATTACTATCAGCCGATGTGGCAGGCCCAATACACGGGGACGAAGTCTGTGCGGCCTGACCCGATTCCATTTTTCAGCCCTCCACCTATCCGTGTTCCACCGTATCGACAGGATGGCGGTTCTTACTTCTTCACGCCATCCCAGATGTCCCCACGGCCCCATGACTTGGGAGGATCTCCCCGAGGGCCAGTGTAGTTTGGTCAATACACAGGTGGTGATGTTGGGATTTCCTCCTCCATACCTAGTTTCTTTACAGGAGCCAGTTCTGGATTTGCTGATTCTGCTGGAGGCTCAGGAGGATTCGCCGCTGGAGGTTCTGGACAAGGAGATGATCAGCCGGGTGGCGAATATGGCGGTTCAGATTCGGGAGGTACACCAGAGCAGGCTACCAGCTGGCGGTTATCATGGGCAGCAACAGTGATGAGGATGACTTCCATCCGGTACCGTGGGATGGGGTCATATGTTGATTGATATTCATTCATGTTGATTGATGAATTACTGTACTTTGATACATTATTTCTTATTTTCTTTCTTTATTTGTGTTGGTATCCACCCTACTAGGTGATGAAACATTGTATTTGTTTCTTTTTCTTTTAGTTGTTGCATGAACAAGTAGATATACGTATTGCTTTGATCTATTTTGGGTTGTTTTGATGGAATTTGAGCAGGTTATTACATTCGATGGCTATAGCGCAACTCAAGTGTGGGGGGAACCCCTTGGATTCTTTTCTCATCTATTCTATGGCATTAATGTGTTGATTGTGTGATGGTGTGTGTATGCTGGCAGTAAGTTCAGCGCCATATTTGTATTGCTATGTTTGATGCACACACAACTCTCGCACCTTCCGTTTTGGCACAAGTTGTTTATCCCGCCAACCAAAGTGTCCTTCCTATTTCGGAAGTGCCATTTGTGACACGGGGTCGATAACTTGTTTCAAAATGAAATGTGTCCTCATTCCGGTATGTGCTTTTATTTTTCTATGTCGCTTACCCCTATTTACCTTTGTTTGACCGAATATGGACATTGAGGGCATTGTCCATCTTAAGTGTGTGTGTGGGGGGGGGGTGGCAAATAGGTTTAAGCTACCAGGTTTATCATTTTTGTTGTTTTGCCATTGAGATTTTTTTATCAGTTTTGTTGATGTGTCCTTCTCGTAGGCCTTTGGATCCTATCTAGGGGTATGAGTTTCAATTTTGAACTCTTATCTGTGATGTGCATGTTTAAAACTGGTGATATTAATTTGGCGGAATAACAGAAATTGATATGATTTTTAAAAACTTGAGTTGAACTTGTCCTTGTGGTAAATTGCTTTTGACACTTAATTGATTACTTATTAAGCAATTTTACTACAAACTGTTTCCTTGACAAAAAATTTTTAATTGGCGAAGTGTGTCCTAAACAGTTATTTGGTTAGTCCTTCGGGATTGATAACATTACTTGCATACTCATATATATCCAAAACACCCAATTGTGAGATTTCATCATTTCATATATAGTGTGTCAGGTGAAGGTTTTGGTTTGTTTGCCTCGTAAATACGTCCCTCACTTAGGCCCTTGGATTTATTCAGGAGTAAGGGTTTTTGTTTTGATGCCCTGCACTAAGATGTGCGTGTTTGAGGTATTTCTAAGCCATTTCTGGGTTCTTTTCTTGATAAGAGTATACCGGTGATGTGTTGAATCTAGAACTTGGCCTGGTGATCGTGACGAGTACATTGGATGACGAATTGGCATTTAGGTTTGACCATACTTTTTATTTCCTTCTTTTCATTTTTCTTTTGTATATCCATTTCCCTAGTATACAACCTTATACATATACTTGTCTATATTCACACAATTTTCTTTTCTTTTATACCTTAGCAATATATACACATTTACATCACTATAACTTACCTTTCCATTGTATAAATCCACTTATTCATGTAAACTTTACCTAATTATACCGTTAGTCTAATCCGGGGGGCCATTGATTGTCATTGGTTTGTTTGGATGGTTTGGGAGAGTTTCAATGGGTTGATTTGTGGAATATTCTTGTCTATGAGAATATGTTAATGGGTTAAGTTATTGAATATTGTCTTGGATTGTTCAAACAAAGAAAGTGAAGTGTTATAGGCATGTTTATCATTGTAAGAGGGTATCTACTAGTAGAGTAAAAATGGTTCAAAAGGAATAAATAGAATTGAAAAACAGAAATATAAAAAAAGAAAAGAAAAGAAAGAACTTGGGCTACTAGTAGGTATTTCTCAACTTTAAATGTCTAAAAAGTTGTTGTATCATTAATTTTGGAAGATTTGGTTGATTATAAGTTGTTTGAAGTGGATACACCACAATGGTGTCGGGCTTGCGTGGTACTGTGGAGGTGTTCTCGGGATAGCATCTTATGGGTTAGTGGTTTGTTGGCAATCAATGGTATGGGTTGATTAGAATAATTTGTTCATATTCAATATAATTTATACTATAAACTCTTACCTTTCACTTTCAATCAATAAATTTCCCATATCTTATTGTACATATCCCTTATACATAGTTTTGGTTTACAACCACCCTTAATGCCTATTTTGACAATGAACTTGATCCTTGCGCCTTAATGGTGGAGTGACGATCCTGGTTCAAGCCTATGGTAAAAGAGTATACATCACGACTGAGCTATAAGTGATTCTTCATATATTCAAACCCGAAAGTAAGTTTGTTGGAGTAGAATGATATTGATAGGATCGTTTGTTTTCATTTATGCTTAGTTGATTATCGTGGCTTGCGGATTGTTCAGGTATTGTCAAACATTTCGAGTTTTATTTAAGATTAAAACTGCTTCACCCGTTTTCTGTCATTTGACATGCTTGGTGTTGCTTCTTTTTGATACTTGTCATTTGTTTGATAGTTTGATTGTCAAGGATTACTTTTTCTTAAATTCCGAATTTGCTTGAGGACAAGCAATGCTCAAGTGTGGGGGATTTGATGTGACTAATTTATACCCATTACCCACATCGTTATTGGCCATTTTACTATATGTTTTAAGTCGTTTTTGTATGCATTTGGCGCGTTTATGGTGTTTGTTAGTGTTTACAGGCTCTAAACAGGATACGCGTTCATTTGGTACATTTTCGGATGATTATTGGCCTGGAAGTGCAATATGATGTTGAGAGTTGATTTGAGTGGAAGAAACGGCAGAGTTTGTCAAGTAATCGAGATCGAAAGTAGTTGGTTCTGTACAAGCCATGACTGCGCCGCAGTAGGGATGCACGTAGCCCACTGCGCCGCAACCAATATCCTCGGAAACAAATGAAGATTGCCCCACTGCGCCGCAGTGGGGGTTGTAATTGAATGACTGCGCCGTAGTCAGGAAAGGAGGAAAGGAGGCCGTGAATTCATACTGCGCCGCAATGGTGATCACACGAACCACTGCGCCGCAGTCACTTGAAGTCAAAGTCAAACTACACCTCACTGCGTCGCAGTGAGGGAAAGCTCAACCCCACTGCGCCGCAGTGGTTGCACGTGAGGACAGATCTTTCCTTGTTTCTACATCAGATTTTAGAGGAGTATAAATAGAAAACCCTAGGTCGTAAATTAGGCATCAAAAATCTTTCTAGGAGCTGTTCTATAAGGGTTCTTCTTCCTCCAATCAAGATTATTTCTTAGGCGGATTCGTTGAAGATTCACGGGCACCCATCTAGATCGTATCTACTTATTGTCTTGCATTTTATTTTCTTCAAACGATTGGTACATCATGTTTCTCTTCTATTTTATTCATTATTGTGAATTGATCTTGAGTGGCTAAACGTTTAATCATCCACCTTGATGAAACTAGACGGATAATGTGATTGCAATATTTTTAATTCAAAAGGGTTTATTTTAATTATCGTTGTTCTGTGATCTTGATGACGTTAACTCTTTTCATTAATTAATTTTGATATTGGTTGCAAATGATTCTTCGTTGGTGGTACAAGTTGAATGTGTATGTGATTTTAAAACGGTTACTTGTCTATAAGTAATTATCACTAGTTCATGGTATGATAGTGAATATCATTTTAAGAAAACATTAATTTTGTCAACGTGATTGATATCGGTTGGTGGTACCACACTATTGTCACATAGGTTCAATTGATAATTTGATAGTCAATAAAACTGATTTTTAGAAGAATTGTTTTAGTTTTGGTGGTACCGGCTTGGGTAATTCGACTAGTAGTTAGGTGATTTGATAATTTGTTCACGGTTGGTGGTATCACGTGAGTAGCTTAATCTTGTCACGATTATCTTTAAACTCTAGAGAATTTGTTCTTCATTAAATGCAATCACATTTGAAGTCGAGGGAAGTGAAGGTGGATGACTTTTAATTATATTGTCTGAAGTGTTCTTTTAAATTTATGCAATTATTTTGCAAACCCATTTACTTTATTTGTCAAAAGGATTTTCGAAGCAACACCCGTTTTCCAAACCAATTTACAAGCAACTAATCATTTCCCAATCTCTGAGAACGAACTCAGACTTACCTTTTAACTATATTACAAACGATCGGGTTCACTGCCCGTGAGTGCGTAGTAGTGAGTTTTTGGGTAGTTTTAGCTTTATAAATTTACAGCTCGATTTTGCACATCAGTAGCTCGTAGGTACTTCAGAATGTTCTTAGCAGCAGTCCAGTGACTTTCACTTAGATTCTGTTGATATTGGCTAACGATGTTTTGTGCGAACGCCATTAGGTCTAGTGCATCTCACCGCATACATAATATATCCCACAGCCGAAGCATAAGGAACTCTTTGCATACGCTCCACCTCATTAGGTGTATTAGCACCCTGTTTGACAGATAAACTAAGTCCTTCTTGCATAGGTGTAAACCCACGCTTAGAATTATCCATCTTGAATCGCTTCAAGATCTTATCAATATAAGCATTTTGACTTAGTCCAATCAACAGCTTTAATCTATCTCGGTAGATCTTGATTCCAAGAATAAATGCCGCTTCTCCTAAATCTTTCATGGCAAAACACTTTCCAAGATGGGATTTAACATCTTGCAACATTGGAATGTGTTTTCCTATGATCAATATGTCATCAACATATAAGACAAGGAAAGTAACATTACTCCCACTAGCTTTGCGATATACACATGGTTAATCAGGATTTTGAACGAAACCAAACCTTTTGATTTCTTCATCAAACCGCTTCTTTCAACATCTTGATGCTTGCTTTAGTCCAAAAATGGACCTTTGAAGCTTGCATACTTTGTTGGGATGTTTTGGATCAATATAACCTTCAGGTTGATCAATATAGACTTCTTCATCCAAGTAACCATTTAAGAAGGTAGTCTTAACATCCATTTGCCATATCTCAAAGTCATAGTACGCAGTTATGGCTAAGAGAATCCTAATAGCTCTAATGTCCGCAACTGGAGAAAAGGTCTCATCATAGTCAACACTGAAACGTTGAGTATAACCTTTCGCCACGAGACAAGCTTTATAGGTGTGTACATTTCCATCCATGTCCGTCTTCTTCTTGAAGATCCACTTACACCCAACAGTTTGAGCATTTTGTGGAAGATCAACCAAGCTCCAAACTTGATTGTCTTTCATGGATTTCATTTCCACCTTCGTAGCTTTTAGCCATTTATCAGATTCCGCATCTGATAATGCAGCTTTGAAATTCGGAGGCTCATATAGATCTCCTAAAACGTTTTCTTCTACCATCAGACATAATCTGTCAGTAGGACGTCTTGTCCTTTCGGACCTACGAAGTGGAATCGCTTCATCACCATCGACTTGAGGTTCATCACTTTGAACATTCCCCCCCCCCTAAGTTGATGATTGCTAGGAAATTTAGAAGGTGACACATCTTCCTCTTGAGTCTCATCAAGTTCTACAACCCTGACAGGATCATAGAAGTCATAACCTATCGTTTCCTTAGGGTATCCGACAAAGATGCACTTAGTAGTTCTGGGCTCAAGTTTGCCAGGCGTATCGCGCTTCACAAGTGCCTCACATCCCCAGACTCTTAAGTAAGACAGATTAGGGACATCTCCATGCCATAATTCATATTGTGTCCTGTCAACCTTCTTGGTTGAAACCATATTGAGAATGCGTACAGGAGTCTCTAAAGCATAATCCCAAAACAAAAATGGGAGAGTCGTAAGGTTCATCATAGATCTCACCATGTCTAGCAAGGTTCGATTTCTCCTTTCAGACACTCCATTATGTTGAGGAGTGTATGGAGGAGTAAGCTGTTGGACAATTCCACATGCTTTTAGATAATCCTTAAACTCTTGGCTTAAGTATTCACCACCTCGATCCGATCGAAGAATCTTGCTGGTTTTGCCGAGTTGATTTTCTACTTCATTTTTAAACTCTTTGAATGTTTCAAACACTTCATGTTTATGTTTAAGCAAATAAACATAACCATAACAACTGAAATCATCCGTAAAAGTTATGAAGTAGCTAGCCTTTTTCTTGACACATGTCTAAATGGGCCGCAAACATCGGTATGAATGAGTCCAAGAAGATCTTTAGCCCTTTCCGGTTTATGCTGAAAAGGGTTTCTTGTCATCTTTCCAGAAACACATGACTCACATTTATCAAATGATTCATCATTTAATTGTAAGATCCTTTCACGTTGAAGTCTTTCAATGCAATTTTTGCCAACATGTGCAAGACGACAATACCATAGATAGGTAGAGTCCAAGTTAGTCTTGGCTCATTTGCTAACATTATACATTGAATTATCATTTAGTGAATCACAACCACGCATATTAATTTCATAAATACCATTATTATGAATAGCATCAAAATAATGAACATTATTTTTAGAAACTGAAATACTATCATCATTAAAAATATTAATGAATCCGTTATTTTTCAACAATGAAACTGAAATTACACCTCTAGTAATAGATGGTGCATAATGACAATTGTCTAAAACAATAATTAAACCAAAAGGAAGAACTAAATGATATTCTCCAATAGCTTCAAAAGGTGCTGGTAGACCAATGCCCACGAACAGCTGCAAAGCTCCGACCTTCAGCTTCCTCCTTTTCCTAAGTGCCTGTAATTCATTACAGATATGATGTGACATCCGTCACCAAAATCAACTATTTTATAATAGTCTCTAACTTGTATTCTTAATTTCTTGACTAGTTAATGTGCATACATAGTATAAGAAGCGTAGAGATGTGATCATTCCAATATGTGACTTTTATTACTTGGATTCCAATAGTTTAGGATTTAGACATTTGATCTTCCTAAACATGGATGACTATAACTATCCCCGTAAGCTTTAGACGCGTAGTTGTTAGTCATATTCATTTTTAGCAGTAACACTACTCGTTGGCTATTCAGAGTTATAAGCTGACAAGTTGAACCATGACATTTTATGAGTTAGTTAAGATTTAATGAAAGCCTATAACACATTTCTAATACAAAAAGATCTATCTGTGATATTAAGTTAAAAAAAAATAGATGACCATCCCATATAGTAATACTAATCCTAACTATTCTAAGATAATGATAGTAGTAAATTCATTAAACAACATGGAATAGAAGTGACCAATTTTTTTACAATAATAACTATAATACTAATATAACTATGTAAATTTACGGAATGGCTAAGCATCCTTGCGAAAAAAATATTAAACTAAATATAAGTAGCAGAGAACAAGTGAGGCTACGAACAATTGAAAGGTCGATCAAAGGAGTTACAATTCTACTAGAGTTCTTGTGATGCATTTATCTATAAACCCTTATAAAGGATATTGGAATTAAGAAATTAAGCAATTTTTCATTATTCCTAAAATACCCCTACTTTTATAATCTATAATCCTCTATAAAGCATATTAGCTTTTTATTTTTAGAATTTAAGCTTTTTTTTTCCCAGTATTTCCATAAAACCCTTAAGCGTATTTTTTTCTTCATAAAATACCCTTAATTAAACATAAAACTCTTATATACCTTTTTTCCTCATTTTCTCTAATCATAACACACTTTCATCGACCTTCTATCACTCTCCGCCGCCGCCCTCCTTCTCCACCGCCGCCCTCCTTCTCCACCGCCTCCCTCAATCTCCACCACTGCCCTTCATCTCTACCGCCGTTGCAACGCGCGGGCACTATACTCGTATAATTATAAACTAACTCAAATATTTATTTTAACATTTATATATATATATGGGATCAACACAAAACTCTCAAAACACAAATTTTGTGTTTGATGCCGTCGAACAAAAACAAAGCATCACCATCACAAAATCAATTTCTTTCAATCATCACTTTGTCATAGCAATTTTGGTGAGTTTAAATAGTTTTCATTATTACTTTAAAAATCTTTTATATAAAAGTCTATAGTTATATTCTTATAGTATTATATTTCATATTTGTTAAGGTATCTAAGGAGTGATCATCAATCTTGGGGTAAATTACTTATCTTTTCTTTTCATATATATAACTATATTTTTTTATTGATCTTTTGTTTATAAGTAGCCTATTTGATGAATAAATATTATGGCAAATTTATAATAATGAATTAAAGGGTTTTTTTAGGGTTAAATCAAAAGTTTGAAGTACAAATCATAGTAATGTTAAAACTCTACGTATTTATTGTATCATGATAATTAATGTAATTAAAGAAATTCAATTATGAAGGCATGTAAATCATAATAATAGATGTAAATAGGTGTTGGAAAGATTTGAAAGTTTATATATGTATATTAGTTGTAGTAGTCTTTAAAACAGTAAGTTTGAGTTATTTCAGAATCTGGACAGATTCGGTTTGTTAACTTTGAAAGGTCGTATCTTGGTCATGGAAGATGGTTAAGTCACGTTTTTGGTGTCTAAAATTAATTTCCAGGAAGTCTACTTTCTGGTGGAAGTGGTTTCTTATCAAAATATGAAGTTTAAGATTGTCAAACGAATTTTTTAACAAAACTGCGCAAAGCTGAGTTTTCCGAACAGATTTAGGTCGACTTCAAATAGTCAGATTTAGGTCGATTTTATGAACTGGAAGATTATTTTTTTCCAAAAACATTTTTAAGATGTTAATAGTGTACAGTAAAAATTTGGATTTTTTTTGAAGCTTTGAAGGCCCTTAACTTTTATAAAACTTTTCTGCGCGCAAACAGTGAATTTTCTGACTAGTCTGTAATTGTGGAATTTTTAAAAATAGTTAACGTGTGAAATAAATTAAGCAAAAATTCATGTAAGTATATAACACTCTAAGGTTATAGTGGTTAAGATTTGAAAGCTTTAATTGTTCGTTTCATCCTAATAAAAAAATAGATAATGTTACCAAAAATTTCAGTGAATATGAACTTGTAGAAACCAATGGTATATCATTAAAACAAATGCACTATATTAAGTTATGTGACTTGTAACTTAATAATACATGACAAATCAGTTGTGAATATTTTGAAAGTAGCCATATATGTATATCATCAAATGCGGGTTACAATGGACGGTTATTGACCATGTCCATAATTGTAACTTGTACATGTATATGTTGTGTAGATTCTAGTGATCTTTTGGACTTTGCACAACTGCTTGCTGATTGAGGTGAGTTTCGTAGCCCTTTTTTATTTTATTTATTTGGGGGAAAATGATGCTCAAAACACTTTTCATTTCTTTACTAGTTGTGCCAAAACTTGTTTGTTTTCTTGGACAAATACGTGTAATTATGAAATGTGTATGCTAGCTTGTTTGTGTTGATTCTATGATGCAATAGATGTTTGTTGATATCTATTAAAGACTATTTGAAATCTATCGACCAACTATATACTCCAGCTGGTAGTTGTTGGTATTACAGTGAGTGATTGAGATGTTGGCAAGTAGTGATGCGATTGTGTTGTTGGCAAGCAGTGTGAGTTTGTGTTGTTGGAAAACTATGATGACATTGATCGGTATTTGGTATGCATACATGCTACTACATGTTTATATTTACACTATTGTCCAAACCTCATATATCATGCACAACAAATTCATTTGAATTCCTTTAAACCTACGAACTCACCAACATTATGTTGACATTTTCGAGCATTCATTTTCAGGTAATAACAATGCTTAAGGAGAGTGAGCATATGGACTTTAGGAAGACGAATAAAGAGATCCTTCATGGACTCCTAGATTGCATTTGAACATTGAATACTATTTTCTATTTGAGGCGTGTTGCCTAGACTTATCCTGCTTGTGGGAATCACATTTATTTGGATTTCATTTAGTATGACTCTATTATAAAGTCCATGTGCTTTTGCTATATCTTTTCGTCATATCCTACGATTCTGCCTAAGGTGGGGTTTGACATATGAGTTCCACAGCCAGTGTCATAAACCCATGATTTACGCTTAGTAAAGGAAAATAATTTGTTGAGTCATGGATTCGCTGAGAGACTCAGCGAGGCACTTCACCAACGAGCTCTTAGCAACCTATATTATCTTCGAGTTAAAGGATAAGTTCAATGACTCACCGTTGTATTTTGTAAGTCAAATATGAGCGGGAAAATGAAGATAAGAAGGATGGTCCCAAGGACACGTGGTGCACGATCAAGATGAAGCCATGTGACCTTGTACAGATTTAGTACTAAGAAGTTTCTCTTTCATGCCGTTTTGGGAAACAAACAAGATGAAGAAAGAAGAACTCTGCAGATCTGAATCATCCTCCAATAGATGGTTGACAACCTTCATGTGTCAACATCTATTGGGTTGTCATGTGATTCTCATCTCTGCCTACATAAGGAATCACTTGACCTAGCCGCAACTCTTATTGGTGTTGTTCTGCAATTATCACTTTGTGTGTTCTTTCATCTATTGTAGAACAGTTAAGTTTTTGTATGTCAGAAACTTAACAAGTATTTTCTTTTTCTTCTTCTTAAACCAACCATGTATTCACTGTTTAATTAATATATACATATGGTTAAACGTGTTTACTTTCTTGTCTTACATATCTAGTTTAATCTGTTTTGATCGTTGCAAACTTGGGACTTTCAGTTGGTAACAGAGCGGTGGTTCGATACACCGAATCTGATCTGAGTAAAAGTTTGCAAGATCTTTTCTTTACTTTTGATCTTCTGCATCCAAAACTTTTTTTTTCTTTTTCTTTTCGTTTCTTAAAATCTTTCTTTATGACTGCAGTCCCTACTCTGGTTAATACCAGAGACTTTGGGTATGTCTCCACTCCTCCAAGATTCGAATCTCATGATTTTGGATCTTGGAAGGAGAGAATGCTTTCGCATATTGTAGGAGTTGAACCTTACTTAATGGCTATCTTAACTAAAGGTCCATATGTACCGATTCTGGTCACCAAGACACCAGGAGCCACTACTGATGCTCCTGAGATTGTCACTGAGCTCATTAAACCAGAAGTACAATGGACAGATGACGAGCGCAGGCTTGTTAATCTGGACGCTAGATTAAGAAACCTTATTATCAATACTCTTCCTGATGACATTATGAAATCTGTCATTAAACTTTCTTCTGCTAAAAAGGTATGGGACAATCTCTGTACCAGATTCGGTGGTACGGAAGATGTCCTTGCTACTAAAAAGATAGATCTGAAACGTGCCTATGAAGGATTCTTTTCTTTTCCAAATGAGAATCTGGATGGCACTTACAATCGCTTCAAGTGTCTTTTGAATGATATGACAAATGCTGGCATAGAGCATGATATGCTTGAAGTATGCCACAAGTTCATTGACAGCCTTCCAATTAACTGGCAAGGTTTAAGACAGATACTCCGCACTACCAAGCAACTAAAGATGCATGACTTGGAATCGCTTTATGGCACTCTTCAATTTGAAGAGAGAGCCCTCGCTCAAAACTTGAGAGCGGAAGCTGAATCCAAGAGGCATGCTGGCTCATCTTCTTCTTATCTTTCTAATGTTTCTTATTCTCATGACCCTCTTGCCCTGGTCTCTGCTGAAGTTGACTCCATCCATGTCAACAGCAGCTCTTCTACCCCATCTCATCTACAAGATCTTGTCAATGACCTCGATATTGAGGAGAGACAAGAAATGCTCTCAGACTTCTTGCAATTTGCTTTTATCGCTGGTAAGAGATATTCCAAAAAATGGAATAGTCGCAAATCGACCCTCTCTCAAAAACTAGTGGTTGACAAATCGCAAGAAGAGTGTTGGAGATGTGGTCGGAAAGGCCACTACCAAAAAGAATGCAATGTTTCTATCCCATCCATGCAAGCAGCGAAGCCCTCTTCTTTCTCTTCAGCAAGACCCTCCTCAGTCAAGCCTGCTGATGAATACAAAAAGAAGTACTATGAGCTTCGTGCTAAGATGGTTGACGTTGAGGAAGCTAAGCTTCCTGCTAAGAGTCTTGTTGCTGAACAACATGACTGGGCAGACTCTGATGAATCTAAAGCTGATGAGGATGAATATGTTGATGCCATCTGCCTTATGGCACTCGCTGGTGATCAAGCACTGACAAAAGATCAAGTCTGTTCCAGTCAGTGGGTGAATGTCACTCTCAAAAAGGTATGCAACTTTTCTTCTGCTTTCGAAGAAAGTAAGTCAGAAATTTTTGAGTTGCTTACTTGTGACATTCAATTTGTTGAATCAATTCGTGCTGATCTTCAGACTAAGCTTAACTCAGTTAGTGCTGAGCTAAGTGATAAAAATGACAAGCTCAAGAACCTGAGAAATGTCCATGTTGAGCTTGAATCTCAAAAACTTCTTAATCACAATCTTCAAAAATCAAATGAAGATTTAAAAAATAAGGTCGCTGACTTTGAAAAAATTGTTATCTCATGGTCTAAAGCCTCCAAGCTTCATGACCAAATCTTCAACAAGCTGATTCCTACTCAAATCAAAGCCATCATTGGTGGAGATTATGAGACTGGCGCCCTAGTTACCAATCACTTTGGTGCCAGTCCTGCTGCTGAAGAAAGAATTCCTCCAAGTGCTGTTGCTTCTCCTAGTGTTGATAAATCAATCTTCCCTGATCATCCCATAAATGTTATGATGCCAAATGAAGGCGACATTCAATATTCCCAAACCTTTGAAGGAAATCCTTCAAGTGATGGTTACAGGCCTATTGCTCCTCAGCTTCTGACTGTTCAGTCTAAAGCATTTGAACCTTTCAAAAGGAGCAAGGTTGCTGTTCCATATGACTACGGTACTCCTCAGCGAGTTGCACCTGTCAGTCAATCCGCTGAGTCTTCCATTCCCTCTATAGTTGCTGAACACCCTGCATCTCAGCTCTCACCCTCCTATTCAAAATCTTCTCATGCTGGCAGAAAGGCTGCTATGCATGGTCACTTAATGAATAAGAGAACTAAGTTCGCTGATGCTCGCTATCAGCAACCCAATTCATTTATATTCCTAAGGGAACCCCTCTTTCCCAGCACTTCAGACCTGTTCATCAGGTCAGACCTTCTCAACTAGAAGGGCAGCAAGCTGGAAAATCTCCTCTGGAGACTCAGCATTCCAGACCTGCTCAGCAGGTTAGACCTTCTCAACAAGGAGGTCAGCGAATTGCTCAGACTCACTTTGATCCTTCCTCTTCTAATACTCAATCTAAGGACAAATACTGCATCAAAAGAAGTCTCCTTCTCTTAAATCAAAAAAGAAAAAGACTTCTTGTGCAACATCAACCTCCTCTAATAATCCTGAAATTTGTGAGCTGACCACACGTGTTAATGACCTATCCTCACAACTTAAGGATTTTCTGACTCTAAATCAGAATAGAAGTAGAAAGTGTTATCTTTATGGTGAAAGAGGACACATCGCTGCTGATTGTACTAACAATAACTCTAGAAACCCTCCTGAAATTGTCATCCAGCCAAATCCTCCTTCATCTTCTATTGTTCATACTCCTGCTATCAATATGCAAGCTCCTCTTGCAGAATCCAGCATAAATTCAAATAATAATTTTGTTCTCAATGAAAGCAGTATTGCTGAATTCATTGCCTCACAACGTATCTCCTTTCCTTTTTCTCAAGAGATTATTTCCAATTGTACTGACAGTATCCTTGTAGAATATGGAAATAACAATCAAGTTAGCAACTTGGTTATTCGTGACACAGGAAACTCTGTCACTCCTTCCTCAAACAATCAAGGAGATACTGTTGAAGCCACAAGTTACATGCCTTCTACTAACCAACTGACTGAAACAGTTTCAGTTGATGAAACTGCTAATACTTCAGTCACTCTTTCTTTTTCCACTGATGATGATTCTTCTCTTCTCTCTTATTCATCCTCTGCTGATAATGACATCAGCAGGGATTTCTATATTTCTACCTAAATCCTTCTATTGTTATCCATGCAGGCCTCGCAAGGAAAAGAAGTGTGGTATTTGGACAGTGGATGTTCAAAACACATGACTGGATCCAAGGACCTGCTGGATAACTTCGTGGAGACTGATGGTCCCACAGTAGTGTTTGGTGACAACACAATTTGGCCAAACTGAAGGATATGGATCTCTCTCTAATGGGCTGATAAAATTCACAAAGGTTGCCTATGTGAATGGTTTACAACACAATCTTATCAGTATCAGTCAACTGTACGATGCTGACTACAAAGTCATTCTTGACAAGCATCAAGGCACAGTTGTAAATATTGACAAAGAGGTAGTCTTAATAGCTCCTAGAAAGAGAGATATTTATTTGGTTGATTTCACTCCTGTTAAAACTGACAGCGAGACTTGTTTCTTTTCTAAAGATGTATCTCAAATCAATTGGTCGTGGCATAAGCGTATGTCGCATGTCAACTTCAAAACCATCAACTCTCTTGCCAAGAAAAATCTTGTTTGAGGCCTTCCTCCTCTCACTTATGAGAAGAACAGGCTGTGTGGTGCCTGTGAAAAAGGTAAAAGCCACCGAGCCACCTTCAAAACTAAACAGGCCAACTTAATAAATGGATGCTTCCATCTTCTTCATATGGACCTCTTTGGTCCTGTAAATGTTCAAAGTCTAAGGGGCAGCAGATACACCCTAGTTATCGTGGATGAATATTCACGATATACTTGGACTATATTCCTTCATTCAAAGAGTGATGCTGCTGAGGAAATCATTAATTTCGTCAAAAAGATGGAAAACCTCAACAACATTCGTGTTAAAGAACTCAGAAAGTGATCATGGCACTGAGTTTAGAAACCGCACTCTTGAAAGCTTTTGTGCTGATCAATGGATTGCACAAAACTTCTCTTCTGTTCGTACTCCTGAGCAAAATGGAGTAGCTGAAAGGAGAAATAGAACTCTCATTGAAGCTGCTAGAACTATGCTCAGTGAGTCTTCTCTTCCAAGCAAATTATGGGCTGAAGCAGTTAGCACTGCTTGTCATACTCAAAATAGGTGTCTCATTCTCAAACGACATGATAAGACTGCCTATGAAGTTCTTAAGGGCAAGAAACCCCAAATTGGGTATTTCCATGCTTTTGGTTGCCCCGTCTTTATTCTTAATAATAAGGATCACTTAGGAAAATTCAATCCCAAGGCTGATGATGGCTACTTTTTGGGATACTCCTCAATTAGCAAAGCTTTCAGAGTGTTTAACACTCGCACTCAAAAGGTTGATGAATCAATTCATGTTACTTTTGATGAAAGTTGTTCAACTCTAAGTGATCTTCCTAAACAATCATTTGCTGATGAAATTCTCAGCGATCTCGTTGATTCTCCTGAAATGTCAGCTACTCAATCAGTCGCTGACATTCCCTCTGCTGAACCATCTTTGAATGTATCTCCAAGTATTGACCACATCGCTTCTCATATCTATTCCATAGATTCAGTTGAACCTCTTCTTAGGTCAATACAAAAGGATTCCATCAGCAACTCTTATCCTGAAGTAGTTTAGGAAACTGACAGTATCGTTGATGATGTCTTTCATGATGCCTCAGCGAATCCTGATTTAGGAGACGCTGAGGATGACAACCCTCAGCAAGAAGAACTTGTCACTCTCAGTGACCCTCCTGTCAGCAATCCTGAACCAACTTTAATTGTTGATCTCTCTAGCTATCCAATAGTTACTGGTGATCCTATCTCCACCTCATCTTCCGCGCCTAGCTACTCTTCCATTCACTCTCCTGCACCTAAATGGACTGCTGATATCCCACTTAACCACGTATTTGGAAATCCAAACAGTGGTGTCCAAACCAGATCTGCGACAAGTAATAGTTGTCTATATATCAATTTTCTATCTCAAATTGTTCCCTCTAACATTGGAGAAGCAATGGCTGATCCCTCTTGGGTTGAAGCCATGTAAGAGGAACTTAAACAATTTGAAAGAAATCATGTTTTGTTTCTGGTTCCTCCTCCATGTAAGGAACCCATTGGTACTCGATGGGTCTATAGGAACAAAATGGATGAAGCTGGTGTTGTTGTTCGCAACAAAGCCAGACTGGTGGCACAAGGATATACTCAAGCTGAAGGCATTGACTATGATGAAACCTTTGCCCCAGTCGCTCGTCTTGAGGCTATTCGCCTCTTTCTCGCTCACGCTGCTTATAAAGGCTTCATTGTCTATCAAATGGACATCAAGAGTGCCTTTCTAAATGGTGCTCTTGATGAAGAGGTCTATGTCAAGCAGCCTCCTGGTTTTGAGGATCCAAAGCATCCTCATTATGTCTACAAGCTCAATAAAGCTCTTTATGGTCTCAAACAGGCTTCCAGAGCCTGGTATGATACCCTCTCTACCTTTCTTTTAGACCATGGCTTTCATAGAGGAACCATAGATAGCACTCTCTTTATTTATAAAGAGAAAGCTCATGCTTTGTATGTTCAAATATATGTCGATGGCATAATCTTTGGTTCCCTTTCCTCTAAGCTGTGTAAGAAGTTTAGTGCTCTTATGTCAAGTACGTTTGAGATGAGTATGATGGGTGAGTTAACCTTCTTCTTAGGCTTACAAATTAAGCAACTTCCCACAGGAATATTCATCAATCAAGAAAAGTATATTAGGGATATGTTGCATAAATTTGACTTCACCCATGTCACTCCCATGTCTCCTCCCAATAATCTTCATGCTGATCCCGATGGGAAGCATGTGAATCCCACTTATTATAGAGGCATGATTGGGTCGCTCATGTATCTCACAGCGAGTCGCCCTAACATTATGTTTTCCACATGTCTCTGTGCTCGCTATCAAGCTTCCCCACGTGAGTCGCATCTCCTTGCTGTAAAGCGAATCTTCAAATATCTTAAAGGTACACCCACCTTGGGTCTTTGGTACCCTAGAGATTCCAACTTTAATCTTGTTGGCTTCTCTGACTCTGACTATGCTGGATGCATGCTTGATCGCAAAAGCACCAGTGGTGGTTGCCAACTACTAGGAGGAAGACTAACTAGTTGGACCAGTAAAAAGCAACACACAGTCTCCATCTCCACAGCTGAGGCAGAATATGTCTCTGCAGCGAGTTGTTGTGCCCAAATGCTTTGGATGAAGCATCAACTCACTGATTATGATCTGGAATACTCTAAAATTCCAATCATGTGTGATAATACAAGTGCTATTGCTATTACACACAACCCTGTTCAGCACTCCAAAACCAAGCATATTGATATTCGATATCACTTCATTCGTGATCATGTCATGAAGGGAGATGTTGAAATCTATTTCATTCCAACTGATGATCAATTAGCTGACATCTTTACTAAACCCTTGGATGAAACTAGATTCAAACTGCTTGTAAGCAAGTTGGGAATGCTGAATGGAGAATCAGCAACATGATTGTCATGTCTGCTACTCAGCGAGTGAGTCTGTCTTACTCGCTGATCCCTGTTGCTTTGGGAAAAAGCAAAACAAAGGCAATGGAAAGCCAAAAGTTTCCATCTACTCCAATAGCAAACGGTTATTGGTAAAGACTTCTAAACTCCATTGATCACTGTTTCTTTGGGAAAAAGCAAAACAAAGGCAATGGATAGGCAAAAGTTTCCATCTAGTCCAATAGCAAATGGTTATTGGTAAAGACTTCTAAAATCCGTTGATCCTTGTTGCTTTAGGAAAAAGCAAAATAAAAGCAATAAAGAGCTAAAAGTCTTCATCTAGTCCATCAGCAAACGGTTGTTGGTAAAGACTTATAAAATCCGTTGATGGCTGACAATTTGCCAAAAACTGTTTTATCAGCGACCTTGTGTTAGTCATAAGATCGCTGATCCTCATACTCTAAAATTATGTCTCAGCACCAAATTAAATCCTTCTCTCAAAAGAGGTGCTAAAGCATTTTATAAATAAAATATTATCAAACATATCTTTTTGATATTAAATAAAACATAGGACTACATCTGAAACTAACTATTTCGGATGCAACTATGTTGGTGACGTGGCACTCTTTTGAACCATATGTTTTATAATTCAAACTAAAATTCACCCACTTGTTTTCTTGAGTACGTCACCCGTCCACTTGAGGCTGTCACTGTGCATCTGACTGACTGGCTCTGTCTGACGCATACGACGCACACTCGAGTATTTGTGAACAAACTTTTCTTTCTTTAAACGTTACTCACAAAAGAAATTTATATATATATATGTCTTATACGTATATATATGATAGTTGTTAAAAACAGCTGTCCCACGGTTTGAAAATGAGGAGAGAGAAAACTATCTGTCTTTTCATTTGACCAATCGTGGTCCTTGACCATACCCTATATATACAAACTCATACTCATTTTTCCACTTTCATGCCTTCTCATAACTATTCATCTTCTCTCAAATCTTTTAAATCTCTCAAATCTTTCATCATCATCTTTTTCTTAACTTTCTCTTCAAATCTCTTCAATGGCTTCCTCATCTGAAACTCCATCTGCTTCCACCGCCACTGAACAACTCTCTAAATCTTATCTAAACTCTTCTACTTATTCCCCTTCTTCTAATATCATTAAATCTTCCAAAATCTCCTTCTCTGCTTCAGATATGGTTGTAAAACCAAACAATCATATCGGCTCGTCTGACGTGCCAAAAGGCACAAAAGGATATAAGCCAATGCTAGATTTCATCCACGCATCTCCTGCCAGTTATTGCATAATGGCATATTCGGAGAAGATCTACGTTCATCTTCTTCGAGAGTTCTGGTGGACATGTAATTTTGATGAGTCCACCCAGACTATCTTTGGCACTGTTCGACAGGGGACGAAAACTATTACCATTACTCTGGCATCCTTACGTCAAACTCTTCGCTTCCCACAAGAAACCAATGATAATGCATTTGTGAAAGCTGCCAGTGATGATGAATGGAAGGCATGGTTTCCTTTGATCGGGTACAATCATAATCTGAGGAACCCTCCGGCGATCCCAAGCAATCCCCTGAAGCAAAATCTCCCTGGGATCTGGAGAGTTCTCTTTACTCATGTGATCCAGTGTATGGGTGGAAACTCTGGATCCTACAATCAGGCATCTACAACTTCGATGCCTATTTTCCACGCTCTCGTTGAAGGAAGATTTGTCGATTATGCCTTGATGATCTTCAACGACATGAAACACAAGATCATCCTGAATAATAGATCTCACACTGTGCCTTTTGTGAGAATCTTCTCCTTTATCTTCAAAGAGGTGCTGGGTGATGAATATGAGTTGCCAAATGCTGCCACAATTCAAGTAGAAGGGTCGGCAGCAACATCTACAAGCAACTTGCTGAACACTTGGTTGCTCGTCTCACTGTACATATGAAAGAGGTACTCTTCTCTCTAAACTCCTCTTTATACCCTAAAGACAGCGACCGGGAGGTAGCACTTCTTTCTGATGAAGTGGCTGATACGGTCGTTGTGGACACTGAAATGCCTTCTGAGGCTGGTTTGCTGATAAACCCCCCAGCGACCTCCAAAGCCTCTACAAAGACCAAAAGCAAATCTAAGGCAGCGTCCTTAACACAAATTTTACAATCTTCATCCTCCACTGACGTCCCAAAACGTAAGCGGAGTATATCAAAGGGCCAACCAAAGGTTAGGACATCCTCAGCCCCCAAGGACATTAGTGCCCAAACCATCCCATCAACAGTCTCCCAACAGACTGTTGACGAGTTAAAAGGGAACAGCAAGCAGCCACCTCAAACTTTTTTAGGTGAGGTTGGTGAACATATTGGGTTACCCCAACCCACTAGAGGTCAAAGTCCAACTCCACCCCCAAATACCTCCTCTTCTTGTCAAATACCTTCTGAGTCGTTGACAGCAGCCAGATCACAGGTGATGCTAGAGTCAACACCCTCTACGGCCGATGATGTCCCAGTGGAACAACACACTGAGATTGAGGCACCAGGTTCCTTTACCCCCTTTATTACTACAAGTGTCTCGGAAACTGTTAGTGCAGGAACCGAGACCAATATTTTTGAAGCAAGTATTATTAGTGATGAAGAACTGAGCAGTGAGTTTGATCTCTAAGATGATGATGCTGAAATCAAACTTACTGTTGCAGAAGAAAGTGAAGAAGAAGTAATTACCAGTGGTTTCTTGGCAAAAGACTTGGGGTATGTCTTAATCTCCTCGCCTCCCACTGAATTTAAGGATACCCTGGTTTCTTTAAATGATATGCCTCCCTCACCCAACTATTCTCCAAGGCCTACAGCTAATCATGAACAAATTGGTCACTTTGGAAAATATGCAACTGAGCTAAATGATGATGAACTTCAGCGAAGGGTGCAATATTGTCATATTCAAAAGCTTAAGACAACAATCTATATTGAGGTAGAAGAATTTGATGATGAAATTATTATGGAAGTACCTCCTTTGCACCATCCGGATTTCTTCAGGGTTCCTTGTGTTCGATATCCAGTTTCTTTAAAAGCTCTCAAGGTTCCCTCTACTGATGAAGATCTCCAAACTGCATTTACTGCTATAAACGTGCCTGGACTTGACTATGTTGAAACTTGCCAACTGCATGAACTATTAAGAAGGGTGCAAATCTGCCAGAGCCAGGGGAATAGACATGGTTATTTATATGGTTGGCTGGTAGACAAGATTACTGCATTGAATGCCGATGCTCTGTTATAACACGATTTGTTCTCTGGATTTGATCTCAACAATGGCGGATCAAGTGTGTGTGTTCTTGGTGTGTTTAGTGTGTGTGTGATTTCTAGATAGAGAGATTGGAACAATCTGGATTAAATGTATGTAAAAATGGATCAAAGGCTTATGATTTCTAAGGAGTTGAGGGTATTTATAGTCTAAATCTACAATTAACCTAATTAACACTCCTAGTCCCTCAACCTTAGAAATCATTTCACCATGTCTTAACAACAACTAAGTCCACTAATTTAAATTACAATTTATCACTATTTTTGGATTTCTAACATTCTCCCCCTTAGTGATATCTTGTAATGAATGAAGTACGTGTTATTTTGTCTTGTAGGAATTAAGTTGATGAGCCCGATGGTGAAGACAGTTGGTGTGATGAAACAAGTCTTCAAAGCTTTCTCATTGTCTCTGGAGAACTTGAATCAATCTTGGTCTTGGACTTCTTGAAGTTAAAACATGATGAAATTCTCAATGTTCTTTTTGAACAGAGAATAAAATGAATGAGTCTAGAATCATTGTAAAATTGATGAACCATGAATCAGAGTTGTCTTTTGAAGTAATTTGTTTTCTTGAAATGAAGTATCAATATGAAGTATCAAAAACTAGTACTCTCCTTCTTGATGTATGCTTTGGAGCTTCTAGACCAAGTATTATCATATGACTTTGAAGATCATGAACGAAATGTGTTGATAAAGACTCTTTCGAAGCTTTACTTCTTTGTCTTGAATCTTCCAATCAATCTTTCAACTTTTGTAGCTTTGATCTTTGTTATTTTGGCTTAAACACCTTGGAGAGTAAACTTTTGAGCAAAACTTGAATAAATCTCTTATGAAAAATCATGCTCCCCCTCAATTCATGAGTGTAAGCATTTTGAAGCATTTTTGGACATCATATCCTTATCTTTGTAATTATCTTTTTTCAAGTCAACAACTCAAGTTTGAAAATGAACAACTCAAATTTGAAAATCTGAGCTCAATTGACTGAAATTCCATTAAATGCAAGTTTTCCCATCAATCCCATACACTAAATATTCTCTCTTATCTTTTATCCGTAACCTCCATACACTCACTACAACCTAACTCCATGTTTGCACAAATCAAGCTCAGAGGTTTTCTTTCGCAATCAATCATAATCTATTTCTCCCCCTCATAATGACAAAGTTGGGAACCAATGTCATTATGCAAACATTGATTGATAAAACTAGATTTGCATGGAGAAATATCAAACGACAACACATCAACCCATTTCAATAGTCCCAACCCAAAGAATCTTAAGGGTACAAATCAAAATGTAAGGTTGAAGTTGTTGGTACAAACGTTATAGTATGGTGTTGGTGGTTTTTGTGTTTGTGGGATGAGAAAGGAAAAACCGGATAAGGATGATCCGTTAACATGTTCAAAAATCAAAAAGATTAATGAAATGACCGATATAAATGTATGACATTTTTCGGATTTCCTATATATCATTGAAATATGCACAAAGCAAATTTTCTAACATAGTTCGGTCTTGTAGTTTTTCAACTACGAGATTGCTTCAAAGAATAGAAATCATGGTCAGTGTCACCTAAGGTGTTCGATAACCACAATCTATTATCCTTAAAGACTTTTTAGGAAACATCCGAGGTCACTGATAGACTTCTCGTTCACTCAATAATCACATAAATGTAATTATGAGACCTACGTTCAACGTTGGAAAAAAACATTAGCATTGGTAGGATTTCCATTTGATCATTGTGAAATATCAATTAAGATATCACTACAAATGTTCCGGCTATATCACATAGATATGCAATAATATCACAAAGATATGACTCAAATGTGTCTTAAGATAATGAATAAGAATCAAATTAATGATCAAGCAAGATAGCTCTAGACACAACGTGATGAAATGAAGTCGGGGACCGGAGCAGAGTGTCGCCCTTATTCAATATCAACATCTTCCAAATGAAGAGTCAATAGAAATGCGAAGATCTCCGTGAGAAATGAAACAAGTATTTGTTAAGAAACACTTGAGTGGTTAGGTAAAGATGTGCATCGCTTCATTGGGTCCATGAAGTCTTGATCAAGATATCATCAAATGATATAAATGTGTTTTACCCGGCGATTTTGAGAAATTTAGGGAAGGGTGTCATTTCTTTTAACCCTTTTCTCACAACATATCACCATAACCTCTCACTTTTCGACTTTACTCCCTCCATCCTATTTGCACGAAACCATCATCTCTCAAAATACCCTTACAATCTAAAGAAGAAATTGAATACTCCGGGGTTAGAACTTATCGGTGATGATGAAGTTCATGGAGTGAATGAATCTCTCAAGTGCAAACTAAACACCGAACTTCAATTGATGAGAATCATTTGAAAATCATCAAATGTGTGTAAGAGAATGATTTGAAAACACATTTGAAGTTTTGAAATCACAAACTCCCCCTTAATCTATGCAAAGGTAGATCTTAAAAGTTTTTCATAGAAAGGTAGAGCAAAAATTGGTTTTTGTGAAGTCAAATAGAGTAAAATCTTTGTTGTGATATATACATGAAAAAAAATTTGAGAGTCTAAAAGTGAACAAGATTTTAAGAAAAACAAAGTTTTGCGTCAACAACAATGTTCATAGTAAGACTACTAGGGAGTACACAAAGGCGTTCAATCCTTCGCATCTTACATCAACAAGTTGGATGCAAATAAAACATTTAAGCACAAATTTAACTTAATCAATTGTTCACGATGAGACAACTAGAAAGTACACAAAGGCGTTCAATCCGTCGCTTCTCATATCAACAATTGAGAGTAACAAAATCTTTTGATAAGAAAAATAATTCTTTTGAAAATAAATAAAACTTTTTAAGAACGGGTTATACACAAAATATGTATAAGCCATTTTGAAATAAATAAATCGTTTAAGCACGGGTTACATACAGAGTATATGTAAACCATTAAAATATAAATAACACTATAAAGCCCGGGTTACATACAGAGTATATGTAAGCCACTAAAATATAAATAACACTATAAAGCCCGGGTTACATACAGAGTATATGTAAGCACTAAAATATAGGGAAAAAAATAAAGAAAATCTTTTTGTTATTTTTCAAAATTTTAAGTTTTTGTATCTGATTTTTGTCTTTTCAAATTTTGTATTTTGTTTTACAAGAATGTATCAAGAACAAAATAAGTTAAGGTTCAAGATTTAACATGCCAAGCTTAGAGATAAAAAAAGTTAAACCTTTTATCATCCAATGGTTTAGTGAACAAATCTGCAAGTTGGTAGTCAGTTCCCACAAAATAGAGTTCGATGTCACCTTTCTCAATAGGATCTTTGAGAAAATGATATCTCACATCTATATGCTTTGATCGAGAGTGGTTTACTGAGTTGACTGCAATAGCAATGGCACTTTGAGAGTCACAATAGATGGGAATATGATCATATTTCAGACCATAATCAGTAAGTTGAGTCTTCATCCATTACACTTGAGCACAACAACTAGCCGCAGCCACATATTCAGCTTCAGCTGTTGATAGTGATACACAGTTTTGTTTCTTGGAAGACCAACTCACAATTTTATCACCCAAAAATTGTAAAGTACCGGAAGTGCTCTTGCGATCAAGCTTACAACCTGCATGATCTGCATCTGAATAGGCAATTAAATTAAATCCAGTATCCCTAGGATACCAGAGACCTAAGTTGGGTGTACCCTTCAGATAACAAAATATTCGTTTCACAGCTTGAAAATGTAAATCAGTTGGAGCAGCTTGATACCTAGCACACATACATGTTGCAAACATTATATCTGGGCGAGATGCTGTAAGATACAACAATGAACCAATCATACTTCTATATCTCTTTTGGTCAAATGGTTTCCCATTTTTATCAGCATTAATACTTGTACGAGCAGCCATTGGAGTTGAAATTGAAGAACAAGTAGTCATATCAAACTTTTTCAACATGTCATGAATATACTTACCTTGTGATATGAAAATACCATTTGTTAGTTGTTTGATTTGAAAACCCAAAAAGTAGTTTATTTCCCCAATCATGCTCATTTCAAAATAATTAACCATTAGAGATGAAAAATTTCGGCAAAATGTTTGACTGGTTGACCCAAAGATAATGTCATCAACATATATTTGGACAAGAAGAACATGCTTACCTTGTTTGCGAATGAATAGGGTAGGGTCAATTGTGCCTTTGGTAAAGCCACCTCTAATCAAGAAAGTAGATAAGGAATCATACCATGCTCGGGGTGCTTGCTTAAGACCGTAGAGAGCCTTGTCTAACCTGTAGACATGGTTTGGTCTTTTGGGATCAACAAAACCTTCAGGTTGTTCAACGTAAACTTCTTCTTTGAGGTCACCATTCAAGAAAGTTGTCTTCACATCCATTTGAAACACTGTAAAGTTTTTGAATGCAACATAGGCTAAGAGGATCCGAATGGCTTCCATTCTTGCAACTGGAGCAAAAGTTTCGTCGAAGTCAACACCAGGTTGTTGGCAATAACCCTTTGCAACTAATCGAGCCTTGTTCCTTACTACCACACCATTCTCATCTTTCTTGTTCTTGAAAATCCACTTTGTGCCAATAGGTTCATCTTTTCTTGGATTTGGAACTAATCTCCATACTTTCAGTCTTTCAAACTGAGCGAGTTCGTCTTGCATAGCTTTAACCCATTCTGGATCTCGAAGAACTTCAGAAATAGTTTTGGGTTCAATGTTGCTAAGAGAAAATGCAACAAGACACTCATTCACTGAAGTACGAGTAGTTACTCCGGCTTGTGGATCTCCAATAATTTGATCTGTAGGATGATCTTTTCGCATACGTGACCATTTGCGATCATGAGGAAGAGGATCTTGTTGATTGACATCAACATCATTATCATTAAAACCAGAGTTTTGCTGAGAGATGGAATTATATCTTGGTAGAACAGCTTCCTCGTAGGATGGATGATCGAAATCAAGAGGCACATATACATTTGGAGTGTTCATCGGATTGGTAGTCTGGGTATATTGGGTAGGTTGTTCTTGAACATTCACTGGAGAAGAATTATCAAGAGAGGATTGAGAAGAAGAATCATTAGAAGAGGATGAAGAACTACTACTTGAAGAAGTAGCATTTTGCTCAGAAGAACTTGATGATGATTCATGATGGTTGTCAGGAACTGGATCATGGTTAGAGACTGGTTCAACAATAACTTGAGGTTCTTTATCATGAATCGGTTTAGATTTGTAGAATTCTTCAAAAAGAATATCTAACTCATCACTTGTTGGAGCTGGAAACTTCTTGAATTTAGATGCCAAAGTAGAAGTCCTTGACGAAGTACTTGAATCACTTGGATCATTACTTGTTGGTAGCAAACTTTCTTGCTCAAAGATCATTCCCGACATCTCATCAAACCAAACATTCATTGTTTCTTGAATTGTCTTTGTTCGGCGATTGTAGATTCGGTAGGCAATTGATGTCTTGGAATAACCAACAAAGTAACCTTCATCACCTTTCTTCTCGAACTTTCCAAGATTTTCCCAATCATTCAGAGTATAACAAACACACCCAAAAATATGAAAATAGTTGATGTTGGGTTTCCGTTTGTTAACAACCTCATAAGGAGTCTTCTCAAAACGCTGATTAACAATGGACCGATTCTGAGTGTGACAAGCAGTGTCAACAGCTTCAGCCCACATGTTGGAAGGTAACTTAGAATAAGCAAGCATGGTTCTTGCAGCTTCCACAAGCGTTCGATTTCTCCTTTCAACGACACCGTTTTGTTGTGGGGTACGAACTGCAGAGAATTGGTGAGTAATGCCTTTGGATTTACAAAATTCATCAAACATGGCGTTTTTGAACTCAGTTCCGTTATCCGAACGGATGTAACGGACTGGAAGTTGAAGATTTACTTGAGTAGAAGTAATGAAATCGATCAAAGTTCGAGTTTTTTCATCTTTGGAGGCAAGAAACTTGACCCAAGTATATCTTGAATAATCATCAACAATAACCAAGATGTATCTCTTCCCATTTCGGCTTTGTACTTTCATCGGCCCACAAAGATCCATGTGAAGCAAATGAAGAGGTGCTAATGAATTTGGAGATTTCTTAGGTTTATGAGAAGCTCGTTTAATCTTCCCAACAGCACAAGAAGGACACACATGCTCACTTTCATACTTATAGTCTGGCAAGCCTTCAACAAGATGCTAGTTGACCAAAGTATTGATGGTAGAAAAATTTAGGTGAGAAAGCCTTATATGCCACAACCAAGAATTCTTTGATGTAGCTTTCGAAATGAGACAAATATTATCGATTGGTTGGTTATCATCAAGATTAACGGTAAAAAGATTATCATCGCGGTCGCCACACAAAATGTCAACTCCATCTAGAGTTTGAACTATGCAAAGAGATTGTCGAAAAAGAACTTGAAGATTGTTGTCAAAGAATTGTCCAGCACTGAACAAGTTATGACTTAATCCTTCAACATAGTGAACTTTCTTAATGACAATTCCATTGCGTTCAATATCACCATAGCCTAAGATAGGAGCGAAATTGTTGTTACCAAATCGAATAGTTCCCATGAATCGTTCGATAAAGTTCTTGAGCAATGCTTTATTACTGGTCATGTGTTTTGAACACCCGGAATCGAGTATCCAAACACAGATGGTTATTTCCTGTAATCAAATAGAATTAACCGACTTTAGGTACCCACTTGAAGACGGGTCCTTTGTGGTTAGTTAAAACAGGCAGGGTATATAACTTAGGATACGCATACAAACATGCTTTAGAATCAACATAGGCATTAAAAAGCACATTATCAACAAGCACATATGGATTAAACAAACGAACATTAACACATGAATCAAAAGTAACATGTCTACCAGCATTCAAACCATGCATATGAGAACAAGAATTAACATTGTTTACAACATCACAAGGCCTAGCCTTGGCACCATTAACTTTGTTTAACACAGAGGACTTAAAAGATAAATTGTTTGACTCAACAGAAACATGCTTCTTCTTACTACCAGCTTTTCTCCTTCGCCTTTTCTTCTTTTTATCAACATTAGTGAACTTAGGTACTAATGACTTAGCTACCCATTTAGTCTCACTAATTAAGCTCTTTCCACCTGTCGAATTGACACTAAGAAGATTAGAACGAGAGTTTTGAAGCACTTTTATCTTTTTAGACTCTTTTGGAGGTGCGGAAACTTCTTGTTTCTTAGGTTTATCATGAGAAAACCAACCATATCTATCCCTATACCTAGTTGCACCATTTGAAGCATCCCTAGTTAGCAAAACTAAGCTAGATTTAGACATTTTAGGTAATGAACTAGATTGAGAGTTAGAAGAAGAAACATTTGAATTGATTTCCAGAAGCTTCACTTTGTTGTATTTGATTTTGGGAATGGTCTCAACTTGTTTAGTTTTGACATGCTTTTCCGGGGTAGGACACTTTGTTTTTAACTTATTGATTCTTGGTTTTGTGACAGTCTTTGGTTCAGTCTTGACAAGTTTTGGAATAACTCGTTTCTTTGAATAATATGAAGTTGGATCTTTGGAAAACAATTTTGGAGATTCCTCTTTTGATTCAACTTTGATTTTGGTAGATTCAATCTTTTTCTCAGTTTCAGAATCAAAAGCATATTCTCCCTCCATGAATTTATCAAAATCATCTTTTGTGAAAGGTTTAACGGGAGAGATTTTTGAAAAATCAGGAATCTTGGTATCCAACTTTAAACTATGGGTAGTCTCAAGAATTAGATCAACTTGAACTGACACATCTTTGGTTTCACAAGAAATTAAAGTAGAAGTATCAACACCTATACTAGCACTAAGCTTAGGGTGAACAACTAACTCTTTAAGAGAATCACAAGTGAAAAACCTATAGTAGTACCATATCAAAACTAAACTATGTGCAAGTTCGTCATTAGATAAATCAGTTTGCACATAATCATCAGCTATAGTAGCAGCAGTTTGACATGAACACTCAAGAGAATCAGTCAAGGTCTGGGTGGAGGAATCAGTAGATGAAACACAAGTAGTCTGAGTGGAATGGTCTGCTTCAGCACTTAGATTAGTTTGAGTAGAAACATTCACACAAACTTTCTTGGTGTCTACATCAATTAATTCATTCTCTGAACTTTGATTTTGAGACTTAAGATGATCAATGACTTGTTGTTGAGAATTCACCTTTTGTTGTAAACCTTCTATTTGTTTTCCAAAATTGTGGATGGAACATACATTTTAGTAGGTTTAGGTGAAATACCAATTGACTCTTGGTTTTCAAAAATTTGATGCTATTTCTTCTCATTTGAAAATTGAAGATTCTTTGAAATTACAAGAAGCATTTATAGCATCATAGTTAACCAAAAATTCAGTTTGAGGTATTTTCTCAACATCATAAGTCTCAAATTCGTCATCCAGTGGACGAATAAATTGTTGTACCATACCAAGGCGAAGAAATTTTTCATCATACAGAGGTTCAATTTGGTCTTTTGCCTTTTGTAATGGAGTGATATTCTCAAATCCCAACCCATGAAGAAATTCTGATTTGTCAATTTTCGACTTGTTGAAATAGGCGGTAAAATCCAAAAGAGGGCTTTGTTCAACTTTATATAACTTCTCATGATAAAAAATAATATTCTTTTTGAATTCCTCAATTTGGTTTTTAAGATTTTCAATCTCAACACCTTTCAAAAAAAAAGTATGATTTAAATCAGAAATTTTTCTTTTTAGTTCAACATTGTTTGGTTTGGATTCTTGAAGCTTTTTATTAAGAATATCAACATCCATTTGTCTAGCATTTGCTCGAAGCCACTCATTGGTCTTTTGAATTTCAAGATCTTGATTGGCTTTTTCAAGATCATGAATGGTCTTTTCAAGATTGTGACATTTATGTAATAACTTAGAATCAGGAGAAGCATTCAACTCACATTCTTTAACCAACATTTGATATTTGTATGTTTGAAAATCTTGTTTAATAGTATCATAATCAAAAAGTAATTTTGAATGTTCTTCAAAGAGTTTTAAAAATTCACTTTTAGAAAATGAAATACTATTTTTCAACTTCTTATTTTTGTTGGTTAAAGACGTGATATGAGTTGTCAAATTTGATAAAGCTAAATCAAACGACTCTTTATCTTTAACTATTGAAAAAGCAGAGTGTAGATTTACCTCATCATCCGGGTACTCATCATCAGTGCTTTCAGCCTCAAAAGCTTTGTCCTTGGCCAACCTCGCCATGAAACACACATTTGCAGAGAGATCTTCATCTTCATCATCCGAGAGCAACAGCCATTTGTCATCTTTAGCAAGTAATGCATGACCGGCTTCCACTTGCTTTGCCAACAACATCTTCTGCTTGTAGTACTCATAGTTCCACTTACGAGGTTGCTTGCAATCAATTGCAAAATGACCAGGATTTCCACAATTGTAGAACTTTTTATTAGAAGCTTTACCCTTCTCAACAACTTGATTGTCATAACCTTCAACTTTCTTTTCAACATGCTTGGATCCACTTGATTCACCTTGACCATTATTCTTAGAATGATAGTGTTCCTTCTTGGGAAATGCACTTGTGGAAGAAGTGCGGGGATTATTGTTTGTTGGCCTCGCTTTGTAGAACTTTTTCTTGAAGTGCTTGGTAACTGCGGCAACAGCTTGATATAATTCGTCAGAAACACCATCTCTTGGAGCCAACATATCATCTACCTCCTCATCAGACGAAGAAACAACTACCATTTGCCTTTTAAGAGCTTCAGAATCCTTCTTTTCAACAATTAATGCCAAAGGATCAGAAGATACAACTTCTGGCATTTTGTTTGATGAAGCTTTGTTTAGGACTTGATGTTCATTGAGTTTGAAGGATTCATGAAGATTATGGATGGAGAACTTGGCCAGATTTTGATGTTGCTTAATTTGAGTTCCATAATCTTCCCACTCAGGACCAAGAGCTTTGATGAATTTGATGATTAACTCAATCTCTGATTTCTTGACATTGTTCTTCCTAAGTTCATTTATGACATTGCAAAATCTATAGTAGACAGCCTCTAGAGATTCATTTGGCAATTTGCTGAAGTTGTCAAACTCAGTGAACACATTTGTCAATCTAATTGTTGAAGTTAGGTCAGATCCTTCCATTTGTCTTGCCACCTCATCCCATATCTCTTTGGCTGCATCATAAGAATCAACAAAACCATAGATTTCATCTGGTAGTGCTTTGTATAAGCATGATCTAGCTCTGTTATCTGCAGCTGTTCGATCTTTTTGTTCAGCATTCAAAAGATCAAGAGTGAGTATTGCACCAGTAGTGGGATGGTGATGAACTGCAAGTCCATTAAGGATGGAATCTTTAAGAAGGTGACCATTTGGTTGACATTCCACATAGTCCATAAATCTTTTCTTCCATAGTCCATAAGAACCACGGTAGAGAACTTGAGGTCTTGTATCGGAACCCAATGCCAATGCTTCACGAGAAGCCATTTGAAAGAGATTTGATTTGAAACTTGGAATGAAATGAGAGTTGGAAAATTCGGAAATGAAACAATCTTGATGAAGATCGTCCTAGGTGAAGATCGTTTTGGAAGATCGTCCTAGAAGAAGAAAGAAGTAAGACGAATTTGTGAAGGTCGTCTTAGATTTGAAAGAGTGAGACGATTTAAGGAAGATCGTCTTGGAAGAAATTTGGTGAAATTTAACTAAGTATGAAATGAAATTGAAATTGAGTAATAATTTTGTGTTTCTGGAATTGTAAACTGAAATTGAATTAAAGGAATTTGAAATGGAAATTGGAAAATGACAGACATGGAAATGAAAACAATCTCGTTGAAGATCGTCTTAGAATTTGAAGGGAAAATGAGACGGTCTTGAGTTGAAGATCGTCTTGGGTGACTGAGAAATTTTCTAAGTATTTTAAGAAAATTTGGACAAAGTTTGGTTATGAATTGGTAGGAATGAATTTGAGCAAAACCAATCAAGAATGATCAGTTACCCAGGAAGTGTGTGATTCCTAATCACAACAACTTCAATTAAACAACCAAAACACACCAACTTTTAACAGACACTGAGACGATCTTGGGCAAGATCGTCCTAGAGTCAGGTAACTGAGACGATCTTGGCAAGATCGTCTTAGTTTTCTGTCTTAATTTTCAAAGTAAATCACTTTGAATTGACCAAAACCGATCCTTTCGGATTAGTTAGCCACAATCAATACTTCACACCACAACCACTTGCTAGAACGATCTTGTGAGGATCGTCCTACAAGCCACAACACAGAAAGTATGAATGAATGAAAATTCAAGCACTCAGACGATTGATGAGCCAAATCGAGCTTTAATATTTGTAAACTAAAATTACCAAAGAACTAACTATTACGCACTCACGGGCAGTGGACCCGATCGTTTGTAATATAGCAAAGAGGTAAGTCTGAGTTCGTTCTCAGGGACTGTGAAATGATTAATTGCTTGTTAAATGGTTTGGAAAAACAGGTGTTGCTCGAAATTCCCTTTGACAATTAAACAAATTGATTTGCCAATTGATTGCATAAAATTAAAGAAAGATTCAGACAAAATAATTAAAAGTCATCCACCTTGACTTCCCTTGACTTCAAATGTGATTGCATTTGATGAGGAACAAATTCTTAAGAGTTTGAAAAGTAGTCGTGACAAGATTAAACTATTCACGTGGTACCACCATCCATGAATAATTTATCGATCCACCTGACTAGTCTAATTACCCAAGCCGGTACCACCAAGACCAAGACAATTCTTCTAACGATAGTTTTTATCTACTTATCAAATTATCAATTGAACCTATGTGACAATAACGTGGTACCACCAACCGATATCAATCACGTTGACAAATTTAATCTTTACTTAAAATGATATTCACTATCATACCATGAACTAGTGATAATTACTTATAGACAAGTAACCGTTTTAAAATCACATACACATTCGACTGGTACCACCAACGAAGAATCATATGCAACCAATATCGATTTTAATTAAATGAAAAGAATTAAAACCATCAAGATCACGGAACAACGATAATTAAATAAACCCTTTTAAATTAAAAATATAGCAATCACATTATCCGTCTAGTTTCATCAAGGTGGACGATTAAACAGTTAGCCACTCATGATCAATTCACAATAATCAAAGAAACGGAAAAGAAACATGAAGTACCAACTGTTTGAAGAAAATAATTTGCAAGACAATAATGTAGATACGATCTAGATGGATGCCCGTAATATCTTCAATGAGTCCGCCTAAGTGAAACACTTGATTAGAGAAGGAAGAATCCTGATAGAGCCGCTCCTAGAAAGAGTTTGAATGCCTTGAAATTCGTGCCTAAGGTTTATATTTATACCACTTGAAAAATAAGGCTTTAAGTCGGCCGTTGACTTTTGTTGACCAGCCTCCCACTGCGGCGCAGTGGTCATGTGAAGGCCTCCACTGCGTCGCAGCCAAATATCACTGGAATTCCCTTCGTATGCAACATGGATGACTGCGGCGCAGTGGGATCGTGCATGCCATCCACTGCGGCGCAGCCAAATATCTCTGCCAAATCTTTGCGTGCAAAAGGGGTGACTACGGCGCAGTGGACTCGTACAAACCCACCACTGCGGCACAGTCGTGCCCTACGACTTGTCTCTGTTGACTTGCTTGATCACTGCGGCGCAGTGATCCTCGATTACGACCACTGCTGCGCAGCCAGATCTCACTGGACAAAAATCACTCGTGCATGAATAACCACTGCGGCGCAGTGGGCAAATGTGCATTTCCACTGCGTCGTAGTGGACACAGACTTCGACCACCTCGTTTTCAACTTTCAGCTCGCCACTTTCATCATTTCTTTTGCATAAATCAACTCTCGACTTCATGAATTATTGTATTAGCCAATAGTCTTCCAAATGTGAGCCAAATGACTACGTAACCTGCTAAGCGCCTGAAACTACTAACAAACACCATAAACGCGCCAAATGCACACAAAGTAGACTTAAAACATATAAATAAATGGCCAATAATGATGTGGGTAATGGGTATAAATTAGTCACATCAACGATCTTAGAAAGATCGTCCTAGTGAAGATCGTCTGGAGGTCATCTTCTTCATTACAACAGTTTGCAAGAACTCCATTGATGACTTTTAAAGCTTTAATATCTTTCGAAGTACTTGGAGTTAGAACTTGAAATCACTTGCAAAATGTTTATAATCACGTCCGCAAAAAATCCTTGAACAAAATTCAGCTAATAACACAACAGAATCAAAATCCAAATTTTGAGCGCCAAAAACGAAAAATTCAATCTTGAGAATTCGATTGAATTGGAACGTAAAACTTGACAGAATTATGTTTTGAGCTATGAGGAATCTATTGGCGAACAAAATTTGATGATTTTATGTGTTTTAATCGATGAAAAATGATGAAACAGGGGACGGTATGAAAAACGGTTTTTTATATGAATTTGGATGAAAATTGAGATCAAAATCAGTTATGGATTGATATCAAAGTGATGTTTTGCTCTGATACCACATGTTATAACACGATTTCTTCTCTGGATTTGATCTCAACAATGGCGGATCAAGTGTGTGTGTTCTTGGTGTGTTTAGTGTGTGTATGATTTAGAGAGAGAGAGAGAGATTGGAACGAACTGGATTAAATGTATGTAAAAATGGATCAAAGGCTTATGATTTCTAAGGAATTGAGGGTATTTATAGTCTAAATCTACAATTAAGCTAATTAACACTCCTCGTCACTCAACCTTAGAAATCATTTCACCATGTCTTAACAACAACTAAGTCCACTAATTTAAATTACAATTTATCACTATTTTTGGATTTCTAACATGCTCATCATCAATTACTGAAGTTGATCACTGGCAATGATGAGATGATTGATGAAATGGTTGAGTTGAAAGATAAAGTTTTTGAGATCATCAAGGAGCATCACTATCAGCACAAGTCTCATGAAAATCTTCTCAAAAGAAACCAACTGCTGTTGGATCAAAGCATGAAGAGAGTCAGCACTTCCAACTCTCAAATCCCTGCCTAGCTTGACAAAATAACCAATGAACTTAACTCAGCGAAGGTCACTGAAGTGCCTGGCCTCTTATCCTCCCTTAACCAACTCTCTCAATCCAATATTCTCTTCACTGCTCAACTTCATAAGCTTGATTCCACTGTCTCATCCTTCTCCAAAAATCAAGACAACTTTCTCACTACTCTTACAAATGAAATCTCTTCCCTAAAACATCAAGTCTTCTCTCGTACCCCCTTCCAAGTTGTTGACAAAAAGTTGCTTGACGAATCCGTCAGCAGGACAAAGAACTTGGAAGACGAGGTTGCATATCTTAAGGGAATGATGGGAGAAATGTTGGGGCTCCTCAAGCAACGAAATATGGAAGTATATAGTCCCTCAGCTACTTCCAAGGGGGAGAAAATTGTAAAGGAGGCCCCAACAACTCAAAGTGATGAGCATGTAAATGCTGCTCCCTATGCTGAAACTGACAAAGCTGAGACGATTGTAGAACCGGCAGCAAGTGTTGAGGGGGAGCAGACTGAGGAGGTCGCTGAAGGGGTGCCAGCGAATGTTGAAGAGGTAGCCGCTGAAGGTAGTGTGCCAGCGAGACCAATCAATGTTTCTAGTTTCAAGCCAACTGTTGAATTTCATGATGCCCTTGAAAAGAGATATGCTGATAAGGGTAAAGCAGTTGTGGTCACTAAGAGCAAACCTCCTAAGATTCCATCTTCAGCAAGGCAAGAACAAGAAAAACTTATGCCTGGAGCATTTCCCAAGTCCTCACTATCAACAACAACTGTTGAACTTACTCCCACAGAAATTGTACTTTAAGAAGAATTGAAACAAAAGAAAAGGGAAGAAGAATTCACTGAGAAGTTTATAAGTGAGCAGATTGGTAGTGAGGAACTAAAAGATGCTGATGATGAAATAAAGAGATTGGCTCAAAAGTCTGGTGGCCTTAAAGCTTTAAAGAAGAAAGAGGCAAAGTTCTTTGCCAACAGAACAAAGAATTTTGAAGAAAGTCAAAGACTCTGCCTCAAATCAAGGGAAGTTAGGCAAAGAAAAGAGGAGATCATGTCTGTCAAGGTCTCACTCACTCAAAAAGGAATAAATCTCAGCATCCAGAGGAAAGGTGTGCCCAAGCTATATACGCTGAAAAATGTCACTAAGGACACACTTGGGCCAACTGAATGGATTGAAAAGAAGGGTGTAACTTATGATCCCCTAATCAAAATGGCAGGCGAGCAGATAAAGCACACACAAAAAATGGAGCAAAAATATAAAGTCCAAGACTCCCTGCTCAGCACTGCAAGACATCCATTTCCTCCTCCTCCTCAGCAACAGCAAATTGGTGTCAAAAGGACAGCCTCTGGTCAATTAACTTCTCAGCGTCCTTCTATCCTCGGAGCTGTGCCTAAGTCAGACATTGATAATGAACCAATGCTGAACCTTAGGATGCCATCGAGAACGCTTTTTGTTGATGGTACGTATGATGAAAAGCTAGGAGGTTTCTGTTTTTGCAATATCCATGGTCATGAACTTTTCTTTAGAACAAATGAAGTTGGAATTGCTCCCTCTGGCTTTCTTGTAAAGCTAAGAAAATATTGCATTAAGTCCTCCAACAATCAGGATTTCATTAAGCTGATTGATCAAGAATTGTTGAAGCCTGAAAGACAAAAGGATAAAGCGTTCATTGAGGCGAAGGAAGAATGTAAGTGGGAGTAAATAAGTGTTGTAATTTCATTTATGCTGTATATTGTAAAAGTGTTTTGACATATATATAATATCAGCATTTTTTCATTCTACTTGTTATCACAACTACTTCAAAAGACTCACTCTCAGCTAAGTCTCCTCAACGAATAGGGGGAGATTGTTGAGTCATGGATTCGCTGAGAGACTCAGCGAGGCACTTCATCAGGGAGCTCTCAGCGACCTATATTATCTTCGAGTTAAAGGATAAGTTCAATGACTCACCGTTGTATTTTGTAAGTCAAATATGAGCGGGAAAATTAAGATAAGAAGGATGGTCCCAAGGACACGTGGTGCACGATCAAGATGAAGCCATGTGACCTTGTACAGATTTAGTACTAAGGAGTTTCTCTTTCATGCCGTTTTGGGAAACAAACAAGATGAAGAAAGAAGAACTCTGCAGATCTGAATCATCCTCCAATAGATGGTTGACAACCTTCATGTGTCAACATCTATTGGGTTGTCATATGATTCTCATCTCTGCCTATATAAGGAATCACTTGACCTAGCTGCAACTCTTGTTGGTGTTGTTCTGCAATTATCACTTTGTGTGTTCTTTCATCTATTGTAGAACAGTTAAGTTTTTGTATGTCAAAAACTTAACAAGTATTTTCTTTTTCTTCTTCTTAAACCAACCATTTATTCACTGTTTAATTAATATATACATATGGTTAAACGTGTTTACTTCCTTGTCTTACATATCTAGTTTAATCTGTTTTGATCATTGCAAACTTGGGAGTTTCATAATTCAATAGTGAAGATACCTAAAGTACTAGCATCGCTAGCTTGCTTCTTCTTCACATTCAACTCGGCAAGATACTTGGAACAGTTCCTCTTCCAGTGCCCTACTTCATTACAATGATGACAGGTCTGGTCTTTAGCCGGATGCTCTTTCTTAGCCGGAGGGGTTTTCTTTGGTTTGGGGGCATTAGCAGCTTGCTTACCCTTGCCTTTACCATCAAACTTTCCTTTAGCTTGGTGCGATTTCTTAGCTTTCTGGATCCGACCCCCTTTTATCATAAGAACATTTAGGTCATTGGCCTTCTTGGGAATCGTCTTCTCATATTCAATGAGCATATCATGAAGTTCAGTGACACTCTTTTTCATAGAGTGCATGGTATAGTTTTGCACAAAGCCCTCATATTCCTTAGTAAGGGATTTGAGAATCATGCCAACTTTTTACCTCTTTATGATAAGCGTACTCCATCGACTCCAATTTGTCAAAAATGCTCTTCATCTTAAGCACATGACTGCTAACCGATTTACCAGATTCAAGTTTCATGTCATCGAGTTCCACGACTAAGTCGAATAGTTCCACTCCAACTTGTTTTTCATACAAGGATCTAAGTTCTCTGATCATATCATATGGAGTGTAATGCTCGAACTGTTTCTGAAGCTCGGGAGACATGCTCGCAAGCATCAAACAACAAACTTCATTGAATTTAGTGTATTGAACTCTATATTCAGTTCTTTCAGCTGCTGTTGATTCAGCACCTGGTTCGGCTGGCCATTGCCTTTCAATGACATCCATGCGTTCTTCAACTCTTAGAACAATTCTCAGTTGACGATACCAGTCATTGAAATTTGATCCATTAAGCTTTTCTCTTTCAAACATTTGCCGAAAAGCATTGGTGTTTGTAGGAGGATTCATTTCCATCTACAAAACAGATTAAGTTCAAAAATCAGTATTTTCGATAATATATCCTTAAGAAATTAATTACCTAATGTTTATAAAATAAACAATTAATTTCATGAACGCTAGGATCCAATTGACATACACTCATTTCATCAGTTGATTTGCTAGAAATGATTGCACTCAAAAGGTAAGTGACGAGCAGTAATTGCATTACATGTGCAATTCCTAGTAAGAATGGGACTTACAAATAACACTCGATTCATCAAGTGATTTGTAGTCATGTTTTGTCCCATCTTTTGCCACGGGTTAAGGTCTCACTGCTTAACTCGCTTTAAGTCGTCCAACCAAGAACGCACAAATTTGTCCACCACTGTGTACCAGTGAGTGGGATTCACCATGCAATTGACATTTCACCACTGTGTACCAGTGAGTAAAACAACAGCCACAAGTGTCCTTTAGGAGCTGGATGACAATGACTTAAGTTTATTGGGTCAATCAATTTGATACGTAATGAAAAAGTTATGTTTGAAGATTCATGCATATCTTCTAAACAGAATATGTTTATAAAACTCATTTTTATTGCCTTTAAATACAAAAGAGCACGGTATCTCCATTTTAACTCACATAGAAGCGCAAGGGCAAAGGTTTGCGATGGACGCAATTAAAAACACGCCCTTTTAGAAGGCTAACTCACTCCGACTTATACCTCTCTTAGAGTTTGTTCAAATGGTGAGCCGGTGTATCTTTTGATTTTATGGCACCAATTTTATAAACAAAATCATTATTTCAGTATAATTTAGTCAAGTTTAATTTTCCAAAAACAATTTTGCACACAATTTTCTTAAATATATAAACACGTAACAATTAGGTATTCATCCTTGGTTAGACCACTATGGTTTAAGATTGGCTTCCCTTTCTCTAGGAAAAGGACCACATACATCAAGTAAACTTGATTGCGTAAGCCAAAATTTAATAACAAATTTATCACATAAATTGGAAAATTCCAGCAGCTTCACAACCCATTTAGGCCTAGAGGATGGCCGAACTGGGCTTAGAACAGAACTAAAAAGTTGTAGCCCTCTGAGTCTAGTATCTACAGTTCAAAGGAAGACTTCTAACTCCTCACGGATTAAAAGATATGATTGTTTTAGTGGACTGGTGTTAAGCAGCAATATTAACAAAAATTATCACAATGTCAAACAATTAATTATTTTAATTATCCACCTAAATAGACCTAGTGATCAAGTAATTTTATCATTATACTAAGTAATAATCATGAATTAATTGCATGTAAAAACTCATGATTATTACTTCTATTTAACAATTAAAATAAAGATAATCCATAAACGTATGCAATTAACACATTAATCATGCAATAAATCAAAACTTGAACTTAGGGTTTCCAAAAACAATTTTTTTTTTATTTAATTCCAGATTTTCAAATTAGGGTTTTAAAAAAAATAAATTTTTTTTTTTTATTATTCTATTACAATTAAACCAATTAATTAATAAAATTATCAAAATAACTACATATAAATTCAAAAAATATAAACCCCTAACCCCCCTACAAGTTTTGATTTTTAGGTAACTAAAAATCATATGGGTGGCTCGTGATACCACTGTTGGAATATATAACTAAATATCATTATTCACGAGTACGCAACGGAAGTAAATAAAACCATATAATCAAATAATTAACCTTGAAATAGGATTAAGAAATACCTTTTAACGTAGATGATAAAGTGAAGAACTTTAAAAGGATTTGAAGTAAATTCCTTTACGATCACACACTAGACACCTCTTATACCGTATGCTAGTACCCCGATCACGAACCGAACAACCCTTTGATACTATTTCTATTAGTCGAACCAAACAAAACCCGAAACCCTTTGTTTTTTTGTGTTTCGGCCGAACCAAGAGAGAGGGAAGAGAGGAGAGAATTAATGTGTAAACTTTTTTTTTAATGAAAACCCTTGAATTAAGCCTTCTATATTTAGGGAATAATTAGAGTTTAATTATCTTGGAAAACAAGTTAAATCAAGGCTTAAAAAGCCCTTGATAGAACCGCCCCCCCATAGGAAAATTAGGGTCCAACACTAATTTTCTATTTTCACATTTAATCCTCCTCTTTAATTAGTTAAATGCAATTAACCTTTTAACTTATTTAAATTAATTATTTCGTGATCAAACTAATTAATATATTACTTTAATATATTAATTAATAATATAGAGTTACCGTGTCCTTTTGTGTGAACCCGTAGGTTTTAATTATTTCCAGACATACGTTCATTTTACGTGATCATATACTAACAGTCTTGGGCTTCACACGAAGTGAATCGAGCCCAATCCACCAAAACATGATCTGCCTCCGTGCTGACGTCAGCACGAGGACAACACAACGTGCTAATGACGTCAGCACGAGGTGCGTAGTCTGGGATCCTTTATTTCACTCGTACATAACGTTCAGCCACTGTTTAAGTTTTCTAAGACACTTATAACCTTGGCTCTACGTTCTTGTACCTGCAAAACAATAATATAACACACAAACATAACAATAATCATAAACATATATTATATTGAAGTTCAAACGTAATCTTTAAATACGAACGTAAGTCCAAACGACTTATTATTTAAACGATTACACACATTTTCCTAAAACAAAAACGTTAATCAAATCTATGTTGCTATTATCACATAAATATGCATCTACAGACTCCCCCTTGACATTAGCGACTAGATTTCTTTAAAGCGTCTTTAACTAGAACTTCAAAGTTATTCGTTAAACAGAAGTCTTGTGCTATTCGCATGAATTCTCTCTTGTAAACAATGTGCGAGAATGTTGCGATAGCGCCTTTCTTCAACTCTCCAAAATCTCACTATTGAACGAGGTATCTCTAAGAGTCTTCTCTGATCACTTTTTGACAGATTGACTACTTGCATTGGATCATACATGCGCAGCGACATCTGTTCCTTTGAATTATCAACAAACATATGTGCCTCGCCTTGCTTGATATCTATCTGCCAATATGTCATAGTTGTCAGCATATCTTGATCCCATTTGATAGCTGTAACAACCGCCTTAGAAATAATTTAAATAAATCCATAATATGTTCTAGTTTCGAACATGTGCTCACGTGAAGGTCTATTCACTCTTAAATCTTAAATTATAAGACGCGTCTATGGTCTATTGTGATAAGAATGTTAGGTTTCAAGACGTAAGCGATTGTGTTCAAGAAATTCAAGTCTGAAAATGTTTCATTTAGGCCCTACAATTATTAGAATCATTAATTAAGGGAAAAACTATATAAGGGTTAGAAAACCCAATTTTTCCACTTCTTCTCCATCTTCATCCCATCTCACCTCTCTCTCTCTAAAAACACACACATACCTTCACCATCTTCACCCACAAAAATTCATCATTTGATTTTGAGTTGTTAAACCCAGATTTCTTGCATTTTTAGCTTCCTTGTGATAATCAAAACATATTTCTAGTATCGATTTTCAGGTAATGACAACAAGTTTTGAGATTTTCATCAAAATAAAAGCTTACTTTTCAAGTGTATGTTCTTGATGATTTGGTCCATTTTTGGTGTAAAAATCGTGTTAAAAGTTAGTGGGTTTGTGTCTAAAAGTGTTTAGTAACCTTTTCGTGATCAAATTTGGGTCGTAAACATGTTTTAATCTTCAAAACCCTCGTTTTTGTTTGAACAGTCCCAAATTCGTCCTAAAAACACTTAAAACGAATTTAGTATCCCAGAAACGAATTTAAGACTTCCAAAACGAAGTTAAGCTTCAAAACGAACTTAGCAAACAAACTTAAGTCCTCAAACGAATTTAATCTTCGTTCAGATACACCTTACGAATTTAATCTTCGTTCAGATACACCTTACGAATTTAATCTTCGTTCAGATACACCTTACGAATTTAATCTTCGTTCAGCTACACCTTACGAATTTAAACCCTATTTTCGTTAGTTGTAGAAATCAGGTTTTATACTTAGTTGTAATCCAAGTCTATCATGTACAAGGAAACCCTAATTAAGGTATAATCAAGACATATTCGATCTTGTTTATCAAAGTGCGAGTTCAAAGACGTTCATTACGAGTCTAGTGTATGAAAAACACTGTTGAGTCAAACGTTTAAAGATCATTAGTGATCCAAATCATCAGTACATCAAGGACACTTAGTAAATAAATAATCACGAGAACTAATACATGTATCCATCTATGCTCAATGGTTTGTGATTAGGTTGACATCAAGACATACTTGGATTCGAGTAGATATATTTTACTATATCTGTGCTTATACCCTGTGCTTGTAGAACTACGCTCGTAGCAGATCACTGTGAGTCTTCGTAGCCCCTTTTTCTTTACTTATTTCGGGGTGAAAGGAATACTACTCATGCTTTTATACATGCCGTAACTACTTTTACTACTCTTTGGCTATTTGACTACTTGTTACATATTAGCCGGTCCTGTTGAGGATTGTGTGTGCACTATTGATACTATTAGCCGGTCCTGTTGAGGATTGTGTGTGCACTATTGATACTATTAGCCGGTCCTGTTGAGGATTGTGTGTGCTCTATTGATACTATTAGCCGGTCCTGTTGAGGATTGTGTATGCTCTATTGATACTATTAGCCGGTCCTGTTGAGGATTGTGTGTGCTCTATTGATACTATTAGCCGGTCCTATTGAGGATTGTGTGTGCTCTATTGATACTATTAGCCGGTCCTATCGAGGATTGTGTGTGCTCGCTTACTTATGTGCAAGTTGGTCACTAGCCACTACATACTACTTAATACTTGAGATCTACTGGCGGTACAAAATGCTTTTATGCTACATGTTTATACTCAAACCTACGAACTCACCAACCTTTGTGTTGACTCTTTTAAGTATTCCTTTCAGGTAAACCGGCTAATCGTGGCTAGGAGTGGTAGCATGGGACTATTAGCAGACTTCAGGATTTAGGGTTGGAGTTTGCATGCTTGTACTTTGTGTTTGGTGGCAATATGCCCAATCGTATCCCCTGCGTGGGAACCTTTCGTACTTGATTTGATCATCTTTGTTGAACTTGTGTGTGTAATAACTACTACTATGCTTGTTTGGTTATGAAATTGACTATTTATGTTTATCCTAAGCACTCATTTAGTATTCCAATGTAACATCCATGTGCGCGTGTGCTTTATCTTACATCCCGAGTTTTCCGCCGCTGTCGGGGTGTTACAATAGCGGGAACCTCTTCAACACATTTAATCATTCTCTGGACAAACCGAAATGTGTCATCTGGATTTTTAATCTTCTTCTTTGGCGTGGGTTTAATCAACCTATCTTCAGACTTCAAACCTCTATCACTGAAATTCCAAATTCTTTCCTTTTGAAATCTCTGCCAATAGAAATCCGCAGTTCCATTTTTCTGAAGATTAACAAACCATCTTCTTCCCAAATCTATCATATCAGAATCACTGAGATAGTGGAAATGTCTTTGACTGATTGACATGTACTGGCATCCTTCTTTTCTCTTGATAATGAACAAATTGATTCTATGATCATAAAACAAACTTTGTATCACTGAGAAGTATTTTGGTGCATCCTTGTCTAAGATAAACTCCCAAAACATCGATGGCTTATACGTATCACGTATTACCAAACCAGTATGTCCTCTATAGCCTGGAATCAATCTGTTAATAATAAACTGATGATCTTGCACTGTCAGAGGTATATTAAATCATCTAAGATTAACCTCTTGCGTAGCATTTATTTTCTAGCATAGATCAATGATATACTCATGTTCTTCATTATCTACTAACTTTGCAAAAATCTTGAACATTAACTTTGCAGTATTCCTTGGATCATCTGGACTGTGTCTGATCGGATTAAGTCTGAGATGTTCTTCTACAGCGACTGGTTCAACTTGAATGTCTTGATCATCATTAAAGACACGATCAAAGTCATAAGGTACATCAAGTAACCTTTTTCTGTCAGCTTCAGAAACAAATTCTCCTTCCAGATCTTCATCATTGATACTATCTAAATCATCATCAACAGCATCAATACCGTCCAATGCGCCTATTTGGATCTTATCTGCAATTTAATAGTTCAAATATACAAAACAAAGAACCTAAAGTATAAGTCAAGACATAAATAAGAAACAAGTATTAATACATAAAAAAACAAAGTATTTAAAATAAATAACACTATACCATAAATATAATGTAACAATTACATCAATATTTATCTTATAATCTTTATCTACTTTAAATAACAAAAAATAATATTATATCATAAATATAATGTAACTACTTAAGACATTAATATTTATCTAATAAATTATCTTAAGTACAAAAATCATTAACATTAAGGTATATAATCTGAATCTTCAGGATCATCAGAACTAGAGTCAAAGCCAGATGACATGTTATTCAAAATCCTTAGTCGTTTTCTCTCTCTCCAATGACGATCTGAATCTGACCATTGATCACTATCAAGGTCTATATTCGCTTGATTAACCTCTATGCTAAGATTTTCCCATACTTTAGATTCTTCATCAACAAGATTATGAGGATCATTCGTGAACTTTTCTTGAATCTCCCTTTCTATTCTATCCTGCTCTGATCGAACTCTCCGTGGATTGTGATAATCAGGATGTTTACAATCAGAATCGGATTTACCTGAATTGGAATCTTCCTCATCTTCTGCTGAATCTTGACCATCATCAGGATCTGCATCTGGAGCAACCACCACAGCTTTACCTTTATATTTCTAAGTCCCAGATGTACTAGCACTAGTTGTACCAGCAATCTCTGACTCTTTCTGTCTTGGTGACTCCCCTTGAATATCTGCAATCTCTGAATCCATAACAGTATTAGCAGCATCTTGATCTTGACCCTGATTCTCTGGCTCACCAGCTGTTGGTTGTACATCGTTTGGATCTTAAGCTGGATCTTGATCTTCATGATCATCATCTCTTATCTTCTTAGCAAGCTCATCATCCTTACAACCATCCTTATCTCCCCCTTGAGCGAAGAATTGGTCAAGTCAAGAACCAAGAGAATGAACAAGTGTTGTCATTAAGTCCATCTCTTCTTGATGCTTAGCAGCTTGGAGCTTTAGCTGACTCTCCAAAGCTGTAACCCTCATCTCTAACATCTTCTTATCAGAAAATATACGACTCTGTTGCACTTGAACAGGCAAAACTGGACGTGAAGTTGAAGCAACATCAGATGTATAGGAAGGTGGTGGCAACGTAGCTTCAAACGAAGGCATACGAGCACTGAAAGTTCCTGAGGGAAGCATCTGAGGTCTTTCCAAAGGCATCCTCAAACGTCTCATAATAGTAGAAATAGGAACTGCCTGAACAGGAGTAGATGAAGGCCTAGGAGCAACAACTGTCAGCTCTGGCTCTTGACGAACTGTCGATTCAGGAGCAGAAAGAATCGTAACAGTCGTAGCCTCAGTAACAACAGTAGGTTGAGAACCAATTCCTCTTATAACAAACCTGGTTCTCGGCCTTTTCTCTCCAACAAAAATACCAGTAGAAGTAGTAGACACAGAAATCGGAATCTCATAAACAAAAGCTCTTAAAGCATCAACTGATGGAGTAGCATCAGAAGTAAAAGAATGAGATCTCTCCATAGCTTCATCATAAGCAGCAAAGTCTCTATCAACTTCAGCCTGAGATCACTGAGTAGCTTGTAATCTCTCCACAACATCAATCCCTTTCCTTTGTCTTCTTCTTCTTTTTGGCAACCTTTCTTCTTCGTCTTCATCTTCTGAATCATCACCAGCATTAACAGTAACTGGGAATCCAGAAGGACCAGCATTATCACCAACTGGAGCAGAGGTAGAAGTAGAAACTCCAGAAGTTGGTGGCACAAGATTTGCGGGATCATCAATATCCTGCATAAGAGCATCCATATCTGGATCATTCTCCAGATTCCCAGCATAAAGAGGAACTTCATTCGATCCCTCAAACTGATGAGCTCGGTCTTCCTGAGGATCTTCTTGATCTTGAGCATCATCATCAGCAGTAGCAACTGGTACATCATCTTCCCAACCTTGTGTAGGTGCAACATAGTCAGGATTGATCAAGTGTCCGAACAATGGTGGATTATCAACATTAGCAGGAACACCATCACCCGATACGTGTTTCATACTTTCAACAAACACTTTATTAGTAAGCTATAAAATGTCGAATGATTATCATCACAAATCTTGGAAACAAAAAGAATTTCTTGTCGCTTCCAAACCCTCTCAACTGCTTAATGAAATTATCATATAGGTACTGAGAAAAGTTGTAAGGCTTGTTCAGCACAAAAGCAACCATCTATGAAGCAGTAAAGATATTCATCTAATCATGACCTGCACTCCGATGACTAATGGAACTCAATAAATAGTAGGCAAGTGATCTCTATTTGCCTCTGATACGATTCTTACGATATGGATGTGTGAAATCACCCACATAACCCACACTTCTGAGAGCACCGTCACAAAACGACTCTACAAAGTCTGCCGGACCTTGCTCCATATCAATATCACCTAAATGCAATATAGTCCGTAAGTCTCCAGCATAAAACTGAAACGTACGATCAGCAACAATGATGCGAATAATAGTATAAGCACCCTTCTCTACTGGTCTGGTTGAGTTCCAGAACTGACGAATGAGACTAATAACTAACAGAGGGTTCTCGGTCAATGCGAAGCGAATACGAGAGCGTGTCACATACTGAAGGACACCGTGAAACTCTGGTGTGCATCCCGGCTGAGTAATGTTGAGATCAATAGCAGCATTATGTTCCTTGACGAACACGCAAGCATTAGCACCTTGTCCTGCCATATCTGCACAAAAACAGACAAAAACGACAAGAAAAACAAAAATTAGAAATAAAAATTAGAAACTATTCTAAGTCCCACGACATAGCTTCGTGATGATGTCAGCACGAGGAGAATCCTCTTCGTGTGACGTCAGCACGAGCTGACCTTCGTGAACCCAGAAAATTCATCAAAAACATCTCCATATGATGTTAAAATCGATCGAAATCAATGAGCAACATCAATTTTGACCAGTTTTTATGAATATCATTGAATAAATGCCTAGAAATCCAATAAAAATTCAATATAATGAACACAAAGTGGCATGTTCTTCGTGTTCTTCATCTGCTTCATGTGAATAGTAACCAAACCATAATTTCTTTAATTAAACTTGACTTTAGACATGTTAATTCAAACTTTTGTTAGATTTAAGGTGTATAAACATCAATTAATCCAATTTTAAGTCCACATTTAGTCCAAATCACCAGAAATCAAAGATCCAATTCGTAGTTTGTCCTTGTTACTGTTTACGTGAAGAACAAGTCAAAATTTAGGCATTATAACGGCTTGTAATGAGCAATTATCATAGTCAAAACATCAATAAACTATCCTAGATTGGAATTAACCAACAAAACTGGATAATTAACACGAAAAGTAGATGAAAAGATCGAAAAGTGGATCGGATAAACAGTGCGCGTGAAGGAGATTAGTTTGTGTGGTAATTTTTAGGGTTTAATAATGATTAAAGGTAAATAATCCAAGTTAAAACCCATATTTATATCTAAGCTCGTGGGCCGGGCCAAAGACACACTTCGTGGGCTTCTTGCTGACGTTAGCACGGACGAGCTGGAAATTGTACACACGATCTGCACAATTCAGATTTTTGTAAAATTTTCCCGTAAATCAATAAGGAAAAATTACAAATTTCCAGAAAACATAAACCTGTAGATACTCATTATTTAAAACTTGTATCTGCTCGTAAATGTAATCTTACCATAAATCATCCATACTAACATGTCATCAAAATAATGTATAAATCTAATTTTACATTATATATAATCTTAACATAAAAACGATCATTTCTCCATTGATGCTTAACTCAAATCATATGCAAACTTACACCGAAACAAATTCAATGTATAATGCATTACAAATCAATTTATCATATCAACAACCTGTCACATTTAAGTCTTAGGTTGTGATCTTGATATTACAAATCTAACCTATTACACCAAGTTCTAGGTTATCACAAGGTTAAGCATCCTTGTATTACATTACATGCATAGACTATTGTCCGTTGCTATGCAATTCTAAGGTTAGAGGAGATGATTTTGTCCTCAATTGCAATATGAAATTTTGAGGTCATTTTCCTTTGAAATCTATTATCTTTATCTTGTACACTTAACAAACTTCATCAATGCATCAAAATCAACAAAAGTAATACAAACATGCTAAAACAATCAAAATCTTAACCTAGCAATCAAAAATCTAAGGCAAGTCCAATCTTTGTCAAGCATACTTATCAACCAAAAACAATTGAAATCTCAACAATATATTGAAACAAATTCAAGTATATTTTCACTTTTCAATTTTTTTTTAATAAAATCATTTTCAAAATTCAAACAACTTATGTTTATATTAGAAAATCCATCCATTAAACATATACCATAAGCAACAAGACTCATATACTCCGCTAAGGATCATTTATCTATGGAATCATAAGATGCTTATCAAATCTCTCGTGCAATAAGAACTAGTTTGACACAACAAACTGAAACTTACTGCAAAAAGTAAAATAAAGATAAAAATAAAAATAAAAGTAAAAATAAAAATAAAACGAAAACTAAACTACTTTACTTATTTACAAGAAATTCTAAGTTAGATTAGATAAACAATTACATAAGCATGTGGGTGAGAAATAATTCTTTTATTATTAGTTATGAACAATGACCCAACAACGATTACCGGTATATTTGTCCTCTTAAACACTCGGTACTTCTAGTTTTCTTTGGGTTGTGACACTTTCGACATACCCTGGTCAAGGAGAGTCACCATGTAACCCGAGTAGCCTAATATGCCACTTAGTTTGCGAACTTATGTGACTCACATCCAGATATACTCCCGTAATCGACACAAGCACTAAGATAACAAATATTCAATATCTATTCAAAAACTTCTTTGAACAAACCATGAGACACTTTTTAAGATTTAAGCAATTAAGTGAATTTAGTATCTTGTGAATTAATTGATTTATTTGCTTTTGCATTTCATTATATTTGGAACCCGTGATTTTCGATGAGACCCGTGTAGAACCTATCCCAAGTTGGACACTTTAGGTAGGCTAGGTATACAAAGACACCCTGAGGACATACTTGTCTGAATCTCAAAGACCACATTAGCCCCTTAATTACATTCATTTCATTTGCATAAACAGAATATCAATATCACATCATATCTAAATTTAACTTTCAAGCTCATGATTTATAGAGGGCCTTTCCCTCAATTGCGTATCTTTTACGTTCTTCAATCGGCATATCAGCATAAGTATACCTACCGATCACTCCATTCTTCTCATACGAAGGCCAATCAAAACCTTGAGTTATCACAAGCCACATTTCCATGTCAGTGAGACAAATGTAGTCTTCAAAACGTCTCTTCCACATCCAATAATTTTCCATACGAAAAAGCTTTGGAGGTGTATTTACCCCGACCAACCTCATGATCATGCTGATGAGTAGGGCATTTGGTGAATTTGCAGCAGCTGGTATGGTAATCATTTCGAATCTTTTGGTGACAAATCAAACGAAATAACAACGTAAATCGTGTGGCACGAAGTCACACGAGGAGTACGTGACACGAAGAATACGAAGTCACGCGAGAAGCACGTGACACGAAGACACACGAGGTCACGCTCCTGAGCACGAAGATCAGTTCGTGCAGACGTGGCACGAAGTTGACACGAAGTCAGGTTAGTGCTGACGTAGGCACTAAGCAAGGATCACCTCGTGCTGACGTAAGCACGAGGTCGCGCGAAGTTACACACGAACTAAAGGAAAAACACAAATTTCGAACGAATTTGCAATCAATAGCAAATCAAACGATCTTAAACATTCTGGTAATCAACCTTAGGGCTCTGATACCACTTGTAAGGTGCCCTATTGTTGCGTGGATCGTAATAAGATGTGATTCGTTATGTCAAGAGTGTGAAATCCTCTTGAGATAACTAGATTGCTATTGCCTTTTGTCGATTAATGAGCAATTAACCAACCCAAGGAGATGCACAAGGCTTGTGGTTCGTGTAGGATATCACACGAAGGAACAATTAACCTTAATTCGTAGTTTTACGAAACAATACTCACGATTAACCTAATTCCGTAGATTAGGTCTTGTATTTATACTAGTTATGTATTAGATCGTGTGGGCTTAGGCCTTAATCGAAGGATTAGGCCTGAAACAATAATCAATTCAATTTGCCTCGAGCTGACATCAGCACGAGGCCAGTCCTACATGCTGATTACGTCAGCACGAGGTTCGACTCTTTGATTCTTTGTTTTACTTCGTTTGGCTCGTACATAACATCCAATCATCGTTTAAGTATTCTATGACACTTATAAACCTTGATTCTATGTTATTGTACCTGCAAAACAATATATAACACACAAACACAATACAAAACATAAACAGATATAATATTGAAGTTTAAACGTAATCATTAAATATCAACACAAGTTCTTATTTAAATGATTACAAACATAATTCCTAAAACATAAACGATAATCAAATCTATGTTGTGATAGTCACAACGAATCTGCATCTACAACATCATTCTAACTAACAATAAAATCCACTAATCAGGGTCATGTTCACCACCATGTTCTACTCAATGATATTGTTCTTCTACATGGTAGCCATTGCAAGTAAGTTAAATAATGACTATTTTTATGTGTTTTTATCAAAACAAACATATACTGTACATTATAAACTCTTATGTTTACCTTCATTTTCTCAGGTTGCCAATCGTTTGTGGGAGTAAATTACGGGATAGTACCTGAGAACCTCCCAGTCCCACAACCATCAGCCATTGTATAACTTCTACAATCAACATCGATTGGGAAACTCGATCTTAATGGAGCAGACCAATCGATCTTAAACGCGTTACCCAACAAAAATATTGAAGTAACCATTAGGCGAAGAAGAGTTGCACGAAGGAAATCTCAGACTTAAAACCCAATTGTTACCTTCAATGCAAAACCATCGATCGACAATTATTGAATCCTTGTTAAATGGAAAAGTTAGGGTCTCCACCGTTCATTTATATATGGTGTTGGGACAAATTGAGCCTCTGTCAATTGCAAGATTTGATGAAACTTTTGTCGATACGTTGAAAGGTTTGCTGGACTTCAATAAAGCAAATGGTTCGCCTTTTATGATCAACTCATATCCATTCTTGGCTTACCAGACTGGAGCTACAATTGACAAACTGACATTCTGTTTGTTCGACGAGAATCCTGGCAGAGCAGATGAACGCACCAATATCTCTTATTACAATATGTTTAATAGGAAAACGCCCAGACATATAGTGACAAATTGGTTACTCATCTCAGATTAATGGTTGGAACTCCATTAATGCTCAGGCAGTCAATGGAAACCTACTTATTTGCTTTATACGATGAGGGTTTGACGCCGAGAAAATCGTTTTGTATCTTCTATGTTTGATCTAACCCCGATATATGATATGAGGCTCTCCACCACCACCCCTTATACAAGTCCCCATGGCTCTTCAACCGCTTCAAAAAATACATACTTGATTGTTGCCATTTTAGCCGTTGTCTTAACATTTATTAAATTGTTAGATATCCACCCATTGATGATATTTCTTATTTGAAAAGTTTTGGCCTTCGCATATTTTTTATCGCATTAACTCGGACCCTGTCAAATTTTAAGATTTTGTTATTAGGGATTGTTGTGAATTAAGGAAATGAACAAAAAAAACTGATGATAGTAGATGAGTGGAGGTTTTTATGTGAGTATTGAGATTATAACATAGATAAAAAAATATATTTTCTTTCTATTTTCTTTCCTTTTCACTCTTTTTTAATTTTTTGGTGGGGGTTTCTATTTGAGTATTGAGATTATAACATAGATAAAAAAAATATTTTCCTTCTATTTTCTTTCCTTTTCACTTTTTTTTCCTTTTTTATTTTTCAAGCTTTTTTGTGATAAAAACACATAAAAATGTTTTTTTTTCTTTTATAATAACTAAACTTTTACTTTTTCAGCCAATGCATTTGAGATAAAAAATTACTCAATATAGGCGTATTGCCTCCATTAATACGATAACTAAATATATACATTTTTCCTTTTTGCCTCCATTAATACGATTACTCAATATATACATTACTAAATAAACTGGAAGACCTCTTTGACTAGCTTTCTGTATCATAAAGATGCATAATAGAATATTTTACTGTTCTATTATTATGAATATGGTAATAATCGATTTTGAACGCGTTATCCAACACCAACATTGAAGTAACCGTATGAGTCACAAACAACGACATCCCACAAATGGCTACTGACCCAACCTACGCTAGATATATTATGGGTCATGGCCAACGTAATTCCATACCCGTCAACCAAAATCATCCTGATTACCTTAGACAATGAAGTGTTGCACTCTGGTAATTCCTAACTTATAACACAACTGTTACCCACTATGAAAAACCTTCAATCCGCAATCAATGAATCCTCATTAGGTGGAAAAGTGAGGGTCTCCACCGTTCATTCAATAACGGTGTTGGGAGCAATCGAGCCGAAGTCAGCTGCCAGATTTGATGAAACTCTTGCCAATACATTGAAAGGTTTGCTGGAGTTCAGCAAAGCAGACGGTTCGCCTTTCATGATAAAATCATGTCATTTTTGGCTTACCAGTCTGAAGCTACACCCAGCAATCTGGCATTCTGTTTGTTCGATTCTCTTATCAAAACATGTTTGATACTCATGTATGTGTGTATGTGGATGTGTGTGTGTTATAGATATAGGGGTATATGTCTAATTGGTCGGGGAAACACCGTCGCCGGAAATTCTAATTGGCTTAATCCTAACCGATATACATGTTGCAGGTCTTGAGGTTAAAGACAAAGGAAAGTGACAAAAAGTGTTTTTGATTTATATAAAATCTTTCATTCTAGCCCCTTGACTATTGTTATTTTACAGAAAAAATAAAATAACTTTTTACAACTTTGGTTTTACACCTTGACTTATAATATAAGAAAAAAAATATTTTGTATAAAATTGAAATTTATTTGTTGTTTTAATAATTGATGTTTTATAATTGCACATATTACTTAAAAGAGTAAATAATTTAAAATAATGTTTCATATAATTTATCATTTATACTTCTCAAAAGTAATGATAAAATTTAAAATTGTAGGTAGATGCAGTAAGAGTGGAATTGAATGTCATGTCTTTTAGTTATGTCGACATTGTAATTGTCAAGACCGTCTGGCCATAAAAAGGCGATTTTGGTGCATCGGTGGAGAACACCCAAATGTATAACAGGAGATTAGTTGCTAATCTTAGGTTGATGGTAGGAACTCCATTGATGCCCATGAAGTCAATGGATACCTAGTTATATGCTTTGTATGATGAGGGTTCGACGTCAACAAATTCTTTTTCTTTTTTCCATGTTGATTCAACCCCGATATACGATATCGGGTTCATCTCCACCACCACCCCTTATAGAAGTCCCCATGGCTCTTCAAGTGCTACAAACAATGTGTACTTGATTGTTGCCATTTTAGCTGTTATCGTATCGGTTATTACATTGTTGACGAAATTGATTGGGTTGTGTCATTGTGAAATGAAACTTGGTTTGCATGCCAAAGATCCACCCAGTGTTGATGTTTCCATCTCTCTCTAACAATCATAACTCTATCCACATTATTATATTTAACACCCAAACACATTCACCATATTTCTAAGTATTTTCTTTTAAGCTACAAAGATTTCAATCATTTTTTCTAAGGTTTTATTATTGAAAAAAAATATTTTATAAAAGGCCTTTTTGAAATAAGTTTTTGATTAAAACAAATACTTTTAAAACCTCAAGTTAACTATCTAGGTTTTGTTTTTATCTATTCATAGTTAAAATATGTATTCCATATAATAGATGTTTTCTAATGAAAGGTTTTGTTAGTTGTTGCAAAAAACAATTTGAATACCCACCTACCTACCCCTCTCTCAATATAACACAAATTATTTCAAAAACACCACCTATTAGGCTAGTAGTCAACCAAAACCAAACACTCAGCACCTACTATTTTCTTTTAGTTTGGTAATTTTCTAGAAGTTTAACATATTTAACCTTTATAAACAATAACCCTCTGCTTTCTTAAAAGATTACTGAATATAGCTATGTTTCCCTCCATTTCTACAACTACTTAATATAACCATTCTGCCTCTATTTAAACAGGGCATAAGCTCCAGGTTTAATCACATCATTCTAACTAACAATAAAATCCTCTAATCAGGGTCATGTTCACCACCATGTTCTACTCAATGATATTCTTCTTCTACATGGTAGCCATTGCAACTAAGTTAAATAATGAATATTTTTATGTGTTTTTATCAAAATAAACATATACTGTAGATTATAAAACTCTTATGTTTACCTTCATTTTCTCAGGATGCCAATCGTTTGTGGGAGTAAATTACGGGATAGTACCTGAGAACCTCCCAGTCCCACAACCATCAGCCATTGTATAACTTCTACAATCAACATCGATTGGGAAACTCGATCTTAATGGAGCAGACCAATCGATCTTAAACGCGTTACCCAACAAAAATATTGAAGTAACCATTAGGCGAAGAAGAGTTGCACGAAGGAAATCTCAGACTTAAAACCCAATTGTTACCTTCAATGCAAAACCATCGATCGACAATTATTGAATCCTTGTTAGATGGAAAAGTTAGGGTCTCCACCGTTCATTTATATATGGTGTTGGGACAAATTGAGCCTCTGTCAATTGCAAGATTTGATGAAACTTTTGTTGATACGTTGAAAGGTTTGCTGGACTTCAATAAAGCAAATGGTTCGCCTTTTATGCTCAACTCATACCCATTCTTAGCTTACCAGACTGGAGCTACAATCGACAATCTGACAGTCTGTTTGTTCGACTAGAATCCTGGCAGAGCAGATGAACGAGCCAATATCTCTTATTACAATATGTTTGATAGGAAAACGCCCAGACATATAGTGACAAATTGGTTACTCATCTCAGATTAATGGTTGGAACTCCATTGATGCTCAGGCAGTCAATGGAAACCTACTTATTTGCTTTATACGATGAGGGTTTGACGCCGAGAAAATCGTTTTGTATCTTCTATGTTTGATTTAACCCCGATATATGATATGAGGCTCTCCACCACCACCCCTTATACAAGTCTCCATGGCTCTTCAACTGCTTCAAAAAATACATACTTGATTGTTGCCATTTTAGCCATTGTCTTAACGTTTATTAAATTGTTAGATATCCACCCATTGATGATATTTCTTATTTTAAAAGTTTTGGCCTTCGTATATTTTCTATGGCATTAACTCGGACCCTGTCAAATTTTAAGATTTTGTTATTAGGGATTGTTGTGAATTAAGGAAATGAACAAAAAAAGACTGATGATAAGAGATGAGTGGGGGTTTTTATGTGAGTATTGAGATTATAACATAGATAAAAAAATATGTTTTCCTTCTATTTTCTTTCCTTTTCACTTTTTTTTTTAATTTTTTGGTTAGGGTTTCTATGTGAGTATTGAGATTATAACATAGATAAAAAAAATATTTTCCATTCTATTTTCTTTCCTTTTCACTTTTTTTTAATATTTTTTTTTCATTTTCTATTTTTCAAGCTTTTTTGTGATAAAAACCCATAAAAATGTTTTTTTTTTCTTTTATAATAAATAAACTTTTACTTTTTCAGCCAGTGCATTTGAGATAAAAGATTACTTAATATAGGCGTATTGCCTCCATTAATACGATTACTCAATATATATATTTTTCCTTTTTGCCTCCATTAATACGATTACTCAATATATACATTACTAAATAAACTGGAAGACCTTTTTGACTAGCTTTTTGTATCATAAAGATGCATAATAGAATATTTTACTGTTCTATTAGTATGAATATGGTAATAATCGATTTTGAACGCGTTATCCAACACCAACATTGAAGTAACCGTATGAGTCACAAACAACGACATCCCACAAATGGCTACTGACCCAACCTACGCTAGATATATTATGGGTCATGGCCAACGTAATTCCATACCCGTCAACCAAAATCATCCTGATTACCTTAAACAATGTAGTGTTGCACTCTGGTAATTCCTAACTTATAACACAACTGTTACCCACTATGAAAAACCTTCAATCCGCAATCAATGAATTCTCATTAGGTGGAAAAGTGAGGGTCTCCACCGTTCATTCAATAACGGTGTTGGGAGCAATCGAGCCGAAGTCAGCTGCCAGATTTGATGAAACTCTTGCCAATACATTGAAAGGTTTGCTAGAGTTCAGCAAAGCAGACGGTTCGCCTTTCATGATAAAATCATATCATTTTTGGCTTACCAGTCTGAAGCTACACCCAGCAATCTGGCATTCTGTTTGTTCGATTCTCTTATCAAAACATGTTTGATACTCATGTATGTGTGTATGTGTATGTGTGTGTGTTATAGATATAGGGGTATATGTCTAATTGGTCGGGGAAACACCGCCGCCGGAAATTCTAATTTGCTTAATCCTAACCGATATAGATGTTGGAGGTCTTGAGGTTGAAGACAAAGGAAAGTGACAAAAAGTGTTTTTGATTTATTTAAAATCTTTCGTTCTAGCCCCTTGACTATTGTTATTTTACAGAAAAAATATAATAACTTTTTACAACTTTGGTTTTACAGCTTGACTTATAATATAAGAAAAAAATATTTTGTATAAAATTGAAATTTATTTGTTGTTTTAATAATTGATGTTTTATAATTGCCAATATTTATACATCCTCATTTATTCCAAGACGAAGCAAGAGCATGAAGTGCACTTGAGGAAAGCATTAGAACTTCTGAGAGCTGAAAAGTTGTACGGGAAGTTTTCAAAATGTGAATTTTGGTTGGAGGAAGTAAAGTTTTTGGGCCATGTAGTTGACAAGGATGGAATCAAGGTCGACCCCAGTAAAATAGAAGCAGTAGAGAATTGGAGAAGGCCAGAGACACCGACAGAGATCAGACAGTTTCTCGGTTTAGCAGGCTACTACCGACGATTTATCGAGAACTTCTCAAAGATCGCACAACCTCTTACACTGTTGACGCATAAAGATAGAAGTTTCGAATGGGGAGAGAAACAAGAAGAAGCTTTCAGAATCTTGAAAGAGAAGTTATGTAATGCACCAGTCTTAAGTCTTCCTAAAGGGACCGATGATTTTATCGTTTATTGCGACGCGTCGGGTCAAGGCTTAGGATGTGTGCTGATGCAGCGAGGCAAGGTCATTGCATATGCCTCACGTCAACTGAAGATTCACGAAAAGAATTATACGACACACGATTTGGAGTTGGGAGCTATCATTTTTGCACTCAAGTGTTGGAGACATTATCTATACGGGACAAAGAGTGTGATCTACACTGACCATAAGAGCCTTCAGCATATCTTCACTCAGAAAGACCTTAATATGCGCCAGCGACGATGGCTAGAGTTGTTTAGCGACTACGATTGTGAGATTCGATATCATCCCGGAAAGGCAAATGTAGTAGCAGACGCCTTGAGTAGGAAGGAGAGAGTTAGACCAAGACGAATTAGAGCCATGAGCATTACCGTGCACAACAGTCTGAAGGATAGGGTTATTGGGGCACAAGTAGAAGCAAACAAGAAAGAGAACATCGATAAAGAAGGGCTTGGAGGTATGATAGAACGGTTTACTCAAGGAAATGATGGAGGACTGTACTTTTGTGATCGGATGTGGATACCACTGTACGGAGGACTAAGGAAACTGATAATGGATGAAACGCACAAGGCAGGGTACTCTATACACCCGGGGATAGATAAGATGTATCAAGACTTGCGAGATTTATTTTGGTGGCCAGGGATGAAGAGCGATGTGGCAGTTTACGTGAGCAAGTGTCTAACGTGTCTGAGAGTTAAAGCAGAACATAAGAAGCCAGGAGGACTACTAACACAACCAGAGCTTCCCAGCTGGAAGTGGGAGAAGATCACTATGGATTTTGTCACGAAGTTACCAAGAACGAGTAATGGTAAAGATGCTATATGGGTGGTGATAGATCAACTGACCAAGTCAACGCATTTCATACCTATACGTGAAGATTATTCTATGGAGCAGTATGCACGTCTGTATCTTAAAGAGATTGTAGCTAAACACGGTGTCCCTGTATCAATCATTAGTGATAGGGATAGTCGATTTACCTCAGGATTTTGGAGATCATTACAACGAGCTTTGGGAACGCGAATCGATATGAGCACAGCCTACCATCCGCAGTCAGACGGATAGAGTGAGAGAACGATTCAAACACTCGAAGACATGCTAAGAGCCTGTGTCATAGACTTTGGAGGAAGTTGGGACACTCATCTCCCATTAGTCGAATTCTCGTATAACAACAGTTATCACGCAAGTATCGGGTGTCCACCTTATGAGGTTTTGTACGGAAGGAAATGTCGATCTCCACTTGCATGGCACGAAGTTGGAGACAGGCAACTAATAGGTCCAGAGATCATCCTCGAAACTACTGAAAGAGTCGCTCAAATTAAGGAGAATCTACTGAAAGCAAGAGACAGACAAAAGAAATATGCAGACAACCGAAGAAAACCCCTAGAGTTTTAGGTGGGTGATCGAGTAATGCTTAAAGTTTCGCCATGGAAGGGCGTGGTGAGATTCATAAAGAGAGGGAAACTAGCTCCAAGATATGTTGGACCGTTTGAGATCGTAGAGCGCATTGGTGCAGTAGCCTACCATTTGAAACTTCCCCAAGAACTAAGTAACGTACACGATGTCTTCCACGTATCAAACCTCAAGAAGTGCCTAGCCGATGAAACAACATATGTTCCTTTGAATGAGATACGAGTAGACAGTAACCTAACCTTCAAGGAAGAACCCGTGGAAATTCTAGAACGAATAGTCAGAAAGCTCAAGAGACATAAGTATACTATGGTGAAAGTTCGTTGGAACTCCCGTAGAGGCCCAGAATTCACTTGGGAACAAGAAGATCAGATGAAGCTTAAGTATCCGCATCTATTCGCTTAACGTATTATCCTAGTCTAGCAAGTAAACTTAAGGACTTAGTTCCTAACTTGATACTTGATGCTTATTATGCAATATGATATTTGGAAAACTCAATGTGAAGCATGCTACTTGTTACTCTTGATGCAAATACACTTAGCACTAAACATGCAATCTAATACTTGTAAACTTGGTGTGCAAGCGAAGCATGAAACATGATGCGTAAATTCGAATTTCGGGACGCAATTCCTTTAAATGGGGGAGAATGTAACAACCGCCTTAGAAATAATTTAAATAAATCCATGATATGTTCTAGTTTCGAATATGTGCTCACATGAAGGTCTATTCAATCTTAAATCTTAAATTATAAGACGAGTCTATGGTCTATTGTGATAAGAATATTAGGTTTCAAGTCGTAAGCGATTGTATTCAAGAAATTCTAGTCCGAAAATGTTTCATTTAGACCCTACATTTATTAAAATCATTAATTAAGGGAAAACTATAAAAGGATTAGAAAACCCCATTTTCCATTTCTTCACCATTTTCTCCCCATCTTACCTCTCTCTCTCTCTCTCTAAAAACACACACATACATTCACCATCTTCACCCACAAAATTCATCATTTGATTTTGAGTTGTTAAACCAAGATTTCTTGCATTTTTAGCTTCCTTGTGATAATCAAAACATATTTCTAGTATCGATTTTCAGGTAACAACAACAAATTTTGAGATTTTCATCAAAATAAAAGTTTACTTTTCAAGTGTATGTTCTTGATGATTTGGTCCATTTTTGGTGTAAAAATCGTGTTAAAAGTTAGTGGGTTTGTGTCTAAAAGTGTTTAGTAACCTATTCGTGATCAAATTTGGGTCGTAAACATGTTTTAATCTTCAAAACCCTCGTTTTTGTTAGAACAGTCCCAAATTCGTCCTAAAAACACTTAAAACAAATTTAGCATCCTAGAAACGAATTTAAGTCTTCCAAAACGAAATTAATCCTCAAAACGAACTTAGCAAATGAATTTAGCTCCAAACGAAGATAGCCAAACTTACGAAATTAAGTGTCAAATTCGTTTAGCCAGACCTTGCGAATTTAGCCCTCAAACGAACTTAATCTCCAAACAAACTTAAGTCCTCAAACAAATTTAATCCTATTTTCGTTCAAGCATACCTTACGAACTTAAAGCTATTTTCGTTCAACTACACCTTACGAATTTAATCTTCGTTCAGCTACACTTTACGAATTTAAACCCTATTTTCGTTAGTTGTAAAAAAATCAGATTTTATACTTAGTTGTAATCCAAGTCTATCATGTACAAGGAAACCCTAATTAAGGTATAATTAAGACATATTCGATCTTGTTTATCAAAGTGTGAGTTCCAAAGACGTTCATTACAAGTCTAGTGTATGAAAAACACTTTTGAGTCAAACATTTAAAGATCTTTAGTGAACCAAATCATCAGTACATCAAGGACACTTAGTGAATAAATAATCACGAGAACTAATACATGTATCCATCTATGCTCAATGGTTTGTGATTAGGTTGACATCAAGACATACTTGGATTCGAGTAGATATATTTTACTATATCTGTGCTTATACTCTGTGCTCGTAGAACTATGTTGTAGCAGATCACTGTGAGTCTTCGTAGCCCCTTTTTCTTTACTTATTTTGGGGTGAAAGGAATACTACTTATGCTTTTATACATGCCATAACTACTTTTACTACTCTTTGGCTTTTTACATATTAGCCGGTCCTATTGAGGATTGTGTGTGCTCTATTGATACTATTAGCCGGTCCTATTGAGGATTGTGTGTGCTCTATTGATACTATTAGCCAGTCCTATTGAGGATTGTGTGTGCTCTATTGGTACTATTAGCCGGTCCTATCGAGGATTGTGTGTGCTCGCTTACTTATGTGCAAGTTGGTCACTAGCCACTACATACTACTTTATACTTGAGATCTATTGACGGCATAAAATGCTTTTATACTACTTGTTTATACTCAAACTTACGAACTCACCAACCTTTGTGTTGACTCTTTTAAGTATTCCTTTCAGGTAATCAGGCTAATCGTGGCTAGGAGTGGTAGCATGGGACTATTAGCAGACTTCAGGATTTAGGGTTGGAGTTTGCATGCTTGTACTTTGTGGTTGGTGGCAATATGCCCAATTGTATCCCCTGCGTGGGAACTTTTCGTACTTGATTTGATCATCTTTGTTGAACTTGTGTGTAATAACTACTACTATGCTTGTTCGGTTATGAAATTGACTATTTATGTTTATTCTAAGCACACATTTAGCATTCCTATGTAACATCCATGTGCGCGTGAGCTTTAACTTACATCCCGAGTTTTCCGCCGCTGTCGGGGTGTTACAGTAGATGAGTGGAGGTTTTTATGTGAGTATTGAGATTATAACATTGATAAAAAATATATTTTCCTTCTATTTTCTTTCCTTTTCGCTTTTTTTTAATTTTTTGGTGGGGGTTTCTATGTGAGTATTGAGATTATAACATAGATAAAAAAAATATTTTCCTTCTATTTTCTTTCCTTTCTTTCCTTTTCACTTTCTTTTAATATTTTTTTTCCTTTTCTATTTTTCAAGCTTTTTTGTGATAAAAACCCATAAAAATGTTTTTTTTTCTTTTATAATAAATAAACTTTTACTTTTTCAGCCAGTGCATTTGAGATAAAAGATTACTTAATATAGGCGTATTGCCTCCATTAATACGATTACTCAATATATATATTTTTCCTTTTTCCCTCCATTAATACGATTACTCAATATATACATTACTAAATAAACTGGAAGACCTTTTTGACTAGCTTTCTGTATCATAAAGATGCATAATCGAATATTTTATGTTCTATTAGTATGCATATGGTAATAATCGATTTTGAACGCGTTATCGAACACCAACATTGAAGTAACCGTATGAGTCACAAACAACGACATCCCACAAATGGCTACTGACCCAGCCTACGCCAGATTATGGGTCATGGCCAACGTAATTCCATACCCGTCAACCAAAATCATCCTGATTACCCTAGACAATGAAGTGTTGCACTCTGGTAATTCCTAACTTATGACACAACTGTTACCCACTATACAAAACCTTCAATTCGCAATCAATGAATCCTCATTAGGTGGAAAAGTAAGGGTCTCCACCATTCATTCAATGACGGTGTTGGGAGCAATTGAGCCAAAGTCAGCTGCCAGATTTGATGAAACTGTTGCCGATACATTGAAAGGTTTGTTGGAGTTCAGCAAAGCAGACGGTTCGCCTTTCATGAAGCTACACCCAGCAATCTGGCATTCTGTTAGTTCGATTCTTTTATCAAAACTTGTTTGATACTCATGTATGTGTGTGTGTGTTTGTGTGTGTGTTATAGATATAGGGGTATATGTCTAATTGGTCGGGGAAACACCGCCGCCGGAAATTCTAATTGGCTTAATCTTAACCGATATAGATGTTGCAGGTCTTGAGGTTGAAGACAAAGGAAAGTGACAAAAAGTGTTTTTGATTTATTTAAAATCTTTCATTCTAGCCCCTTGACTATTGTTATTTTACAGAAAAAATATAATAACTTTTTACCACTTTGGTTTTACACCTTGACTTATAATATAAGAAAAAAATATTTTGTATAAACTTGAAATTTGTTTGTTGTTTTAATAATTGATGTTTTATAATTCCCAATATTATTTAAAAGAGTAAATAATTTAAAATAATGTTTCATATAATTTATAATTTATACTTCTCAAAAGGAATGATAAAATTTAAAATTGTAGGTAGATGCAGTAAGAGAGGAATTGAATGTCATGTTATTTAGTGATGTCGACATCGTAGTTGTCGAGACCGTCTGGCCATAAAAAGGCGATTTTGGTGCATCGGTGGAGAACGCCCTAATGTATAACAGGAGATTAGTTGCTAATCTTAGGTTGATGGTAGGAACTCCATTGATGTCCATGAAGTCAATGGATACCTACTTATATGCTTTGTAAGATGAGGGTTCGACGTCGGGAAATTCTTTTGGTTTTTTCCATATTGATTCAACCCCGATATACGATATCGGGTTCATCTCCACCACCACCCCTTATAGAAATCCCCATGACTCTTCAAGTGCTACAAACAATGTGTACTTGATTGTTGCCATTTTAGCTGTTATCGTATCGGTTATTACATTGTTGACGAAATTGATTGGGTTGTGTCATTGTGAAATGAAACCTGGTTTGCATGCTGAAGATCCACCCAGTGTTAATGTTTCCATCTCTCTCTAACAATCATAACTTTATCCACATTATTATATCTAACACCCAAACGTATTCACCATATTTTTAAGTATTTTCTTTTAAGCTAAAAAGATTTCAATCATTTTTTCTAAGGTTTTATTATTGAAAAAAAAAAAATTTATAAAAGGCCTTTTTAAAATAAGTTTTTGATAAAAAAAAAAATACTTTTAAAACCTCATTTTGACTATCTAAGTTTTTTTATCTATTCATAATTAAAATATGTATTCCATATAATAGATGTTTTCTAATGAAAGGTTTTGTTAGTTGTTGCAAAAAACAATTTGAACACCCACCTACCTACCCCTCTCTCAATATAACACAAATTATTTCAAAAACACCAGGTTTTTGCATACATATTGAATAAATCTGATAGTAATGCTAGATCTTTCATAGAATTTAAGGACCAGTTCTAATCATTATTGAAAAGCAGCCATTCTAAGCCATATATCTGAACATGTTTCTCACAAAAATATTGTATAAATTAAGTTCATATTGAAGGAAACCTTGATACTTTGTGCCTAACGATATATCCTTTATTGTAATCACTGAACAAAACAGTTATATTACGATTAAGCAGGCTTAAAGGCTAAAGTATCCTCACTTCTAATCGTCTTACAGCATCAACTTAAATTTCTATCTTATTCATTTTGATTTTCTGATTTTTCAAATTTTTATGGTTTTTATGACACTAACTTTATACAGACTTTAACTATTTACTCTTTTTGTATTTTTATAACTCTAGCTATTTACAGACACAGACTAAGACATAAACATACAAAATTAGTACTTTGAGAGATTTAATACGAATCAGTATTCTTCATACCATTGAGAATAATCAGCTTCTCAAAACGAGTCTTATCAAATGCTTTAGTATACAAATCAGCTAAATTATCATCAGTTATAACCTTTTCCAAATGAATTAACTTCTTTTGGGCACAGTCACGTTAGAAATGATGACGAATATCAATATGCTTTGTGACCTTATGCATGAAAGGATTATTTCAGTTAATAAAGCTGTGAGACAAATTTATGCAGAATCTGCTGAAGAAGTTCTGGGTACCAATGTGGCAGCCACTAACACTACCAATTCTGATAAAATGGCGATTGTGAGTCAGTGAAGAAAAAGAAAGTGAAGTTCCCCCTGATGTTGCTGTAGGGGAAATTGAGAAGGTTGAAAATGATGAAGCTCCCCCTGCTGGTGCTGAGGGGGAGATTGAAATGGAAATAAATGTTGAAGCTCCGCCAGCAAGTATTGAGGGGGAGAAACAAATGGTGATTGCTAATGCTCCTCAGTTTGAAATGTTTGAAGACATTGGAGAGGAGTTTGACCCCAAGGTACTTAGAGCAGAAGGGGAGGCCAGGTTCGCCGAAGAAATGGCCACTGACAGATCCGGGGAAGTTCTACCAATTTTTCATCAGCGCTTCCTTGGAACTGCAGTCATTGCTCCTATGACTGAATCTCAAAGATAGCACCTTGCTCGCATCCAGCATAAGAGACCCTTTTCTTCTCTTTCCGCTGATCAACTATCCATCACATCCCCAGCAGGTCATCAACATCAAATGATTGATATACTTGCCTTGATTACTGAGGGAAAAACTCAAGATGAAGCGATCAAGGAGTTGGATAGGATCAAGGAGAATCAAAAAATTAAAGAAAGAATCTGGAGTATATCAAGCAGCTTCCTTTCCTTGAAAAGGATCAGTTAGATGGTGAGCAGAGCATGATGCTGAGAACGGGTGGTGCTGAAGCAGTATATAGGCAGAAGCATGCTGAAGTGGAGAAAAGGCGAAATCGTTAAATTATATGAAGGATAGGAAAAGGCCACAAAAGAACATTGTTGCTCAAGCCTTTCGTGCTGCAATGTCTAAAGACCAACATGAGAATCTTGAGGGAGGGAGCTAACAAACCTATCAACCTTGAAGGGGTTATGTTGAGTCCCAATGACAAATGTAAATTTAATGATCACAAATCTGACCCATAAAAACTTAGAAATCTTTTGGTTCTTGTAATCTGATCTAGGTCAGACTAAGCTGACACAGCTTGCGATTTATAACTGACCCAGATCATGCTTCATACTTTGTAATGTAATATGTTATGGAAGCAAGTGTTTTTCAAGCTGCATCAACAAGTACATAGCATTCAATCCAAGTCGAAGAGGAGGATTGAAGATAGAGGACCAAGCTAGTAGTGGAAGACAGTTTGGGACTAGCAGTCAGCTTAGAACACTTAGGCAGATTGGTGCTTTGACAAACAGCCCAATCTGTGTCTGATAATCAAGTGAAGATAACAACCTGAATTGAAGATAAGGATAAATGACGTGACTAGGAAGAATCCTAGGATCCAGGTTGGTGGTTAGATATACATATGTGTGTCCATACTTTTATTGGACGATGAAGAATGTGCAGCTGTGCGTGGGGGACCACAAGTACTTTGAAGGCACGATTGATTATTCCTTGATCGTCCAACAATAGAAGAATACGTGGCTGAAGTGGATACCAAGTGAAGAAGGAGCTTTCGCCTATAAAAGCTACACTCCTTGTATGCATATGTGTGGCATTCTTGAGAATCATTCTTCACACAAGTTTCTCTGCTCTTACACACAGCTTAGTCTGTACGATATCAACTTGGGCTGATTCTCTTGAGCTAGAACTTATTGATTGTTGTTTGTCATTTCATAGGGTTGTTTAGATATCTGTAGGATATATTTATTCCGCAACAACCCAATAATTCTTTGTAAAGAATATTTCTTAATAAAGGATTACATTTGAAAACCATAATCGGTGTTCAAGAATGTTTTATTTCTGCTTTACTGTTTTATTAATTCTTCTTCTTTACTTTCTTTACATTTGAATTAGAGTTACTTAAAACATTTATTTAAAAGGTTGTAAAGTTCAAGAAAAGTTGTATTCACCCCCCCCCCTCTACAACTATCATGTGTACAATATACTTTGGTGTATTGATACACCATGGGACATATCAATTGGTATCAGAGCAGGGGTTAAGAAGTAACTTGACTTGATCCTTGCATATTTTCTTTAAAGCATAATGTCATCTTATATTGATAATGGTTCTTCAACCAGACCACCCATGTTTGACAAAGATGATTTCAGTGGGTGGAAAGGTCGAATGACTTTGTTCCTTGAATCCATCGACAACAGTATGCCTGACATTCTTCAGGATGGTTCTTATGTTCCTACACAAACTCTTGTGGTTGAAGCTGTGGTCAAGGAACATCAACCAACCATTCCTGCCATGGTCAAATCTATTGTTAAGGACAAGGCAGATTGGTCGGATGAGGATAGGAGATTGGAAAACTTGGATGTGAAGGCTAGAAATTTCATTGTCCAAGCTGTGCCCAAAGATATTTACCATTCTATTAAAATGTGTTCAACTGCTAAGAAAATGTGGGGTACATTGACTGTCATGTTTGAGGGTTGCTCTACTTCCATGGAATCCACTATAACTACTTTAACCAGGAAGTATGAGAGGTTCTTCTCTTTGAGAAATGAATCCTTAACAGACACTCATATCCGCTTTAATGCTTTAGTAAACGATTTAGCTGTTGTTGGAATTGTTAAAAAAATTAGTGTTTTTAAAAGTAAATTTCTTGATTCTTTATCACCCAAATGGAACAACTATATTTCATTTGTTAAATTAAGTTCTATTTATGATGATCTTGATCTCCCTGGACTTTTTGGCTTGCTTCATAACCAAGAGTGTTAAGAGGCAGAAAAGTTAATTGATATGGGTGATTCTTATAGTCAGCCTGTTGCTGCACTTGTTGCTTCCATGTCTGAACACCCTAGTTCAATTAGCAATGAGATCGTTCCTTATATCAATGATGATATTCCTGTAATTTCTCATCCTAAATCTGTTTATGCTGAATCTGAATGTGATGAATCTGATGGTGATGAACTAGCTAATGAAGTAGCTATGTTGGCTGAAAGGATCAGAAGGAGATCCTTTAATAAGTTTAAAGGAAAAGGAAAAAGTGGCCAAGCTGATAAAACAAATAAGCCATTTGACATGTCCAAAGTCACTTGTTACAAATGTGGCAAAACTGGACACATGGTTGGAGACTGCAGATCCAAAGAGTCTTCTCAAGCTGTGCCTGCCAAAGGTGGTAGAAGTGAAAAATACTCAAAGATCAAGACTAAATACAAAGCCTTGAAAGCACAAGTAGCTGAGATGACTGAGAAGGTGAACAAAAGTGAGAAGAGTCTGGTAGCCACAGACAGGGCTAAAAGTGCCACTTCATATGATGATGAGCTGTACAAAGATGCCAAGTGTTTCATGGCTAAAGAAGCTACTCTAAAGTTTGCTGAAGATCTTGCCAAAATACAACAGCAATCTGAATCAGCTCACTAGCCGTCTACCAGTCAGACTGCTCAACCTGAGGTAATTTGTTTTTCCAATCTGTCTGATAATGAGAAACTGTCTAGGCTAAATAGACTTGGTGATGAGGTCCTTTTACAAAAACACTTCAATCAAGAACTCAAAAAGGAAATACATGTTTTGAAACTTGATATCAGTTCTAAATTTCACACCATTGAAAAACTTGAGTCTGAAGTTAAAGCACAAAAACAATTAAACTCAATTCTAGTTAAAGAAGCTAAGACTGCAGAAGAAAAGTTTTTAAAAGTTAAACAAATTACTGAATCATGGTGTATTTGTTCCAAAAGAACTGCTAAGTATGTAAATGACCAAATACCTCATCAGATCCAAGCTATTTTTTATGGTGATTATGATAGGACCATAGCCATTGCTGAAGTCTATGCTATGGAGCCTTGTTATCAGCCTCCTTCATCACCCAAAGTCCAAACCAAGGGAAAGAATTATAAACCAATTAAGTTGGTTCAGAAATATGGTATTGGGTTTAGTGATCCTGAAACCATGAGTCAGACCATTACTGAAGCTATGTCTAAAGCTGATAAGGTTGTTGAGTTAAAACCTGAAGAAAGTCTTGACTTGTCCAAGCTGACCATTACCCAATCTATGTCAGATTCAGTGACAAAATCTAACAAGGGTAACTCAAAGAAAAATAAAAGAAAGGTTAGAGAACACAGTGTTCCAAAAGAGAAAACTAAGATTTTAAAGAATGAGGAGTCTAGTTCTCTAGGAAATGAGTCACAAACAAAATCTGAGTATGTTTCAAAAGACACCAAATCTGACTCTGACAAAATGATTTCCAAATATGTTGAGTCCAGAACTGGTGAGGTTTCAAACAACACCAATTTTCTTGAAAATGTGTCCGATCCTGAAATTGTTAATCAAAGAAAATTGAGAGCTGAGTGCAAGAAATCTGAAATAGGCAAAAGCTTTGTTCAAAAGGAAACTCTAAATGTTGCTAAAAAGAACTTTAAATCTGGTAAGGGACAAACCAAGAAACAATGGATTTTCAAATATGATAAGAGTCTAAATTCTGTTGTCCAACCTGAGTCAGACCAGAAGGTCAGCTCTGGTGAACCCATCTTTGGATGGGTTCCCAAAAAAAAACTAATCTCTTATTGAAAAATGCAGGGCAACCTGGCACTTGGACAGTGGGTGTTCCAAGCATATGACCGGATGTAAGTCCCTGCTAAGTAGCTTTAGGATTCACGCTGGTCCTAATGTTACTTTTGGAGATGATTCTCAAGGAAAGACTGGAGGATTTGGTATACTTTCAAATGGTCATAGTGTGAGTCAATTGTGTGATGCTGGTTATGAAGTGAGATTCAGATCTGATAAGGGTATTGTTCTTGATTTGGAAGGAAATGTGGTTCTTATTGCAAAGAGGGATGAATCTTTATATTCTTTTGACATGAGAAATCCAACTGTGACTAGAGATGTTTGCTTCATGTCAAAGACTCAAGATAAGCTGAACTGGTTGTGGCATTAAAGGTTGTCTCATATGAATTTCAAGGGCATTAACAAGCTATGTAAGAAAGAGTCGGTGTCTGGTCTTCCTGTAATTAATTATGAGAAAGACAGGTTGTGTGGCGCTTGTGAGAAAGGCAAACAACACAAAGCTACTTTGAAGTCTAAAACATGCTCAACCATTGATAATTGTTTGGATCTGCTTCATATGGATCTCTTTGGACCAATTAGTACCCCTTCATTCACTAGAATGAGATACTCTTTGGTCATTGTTGATGAATATTCAAGATACACCTAGATTTTCTTTCTCAAGCACAAGAGTGAAGCTGCTCACAGCATTATCCATTTTATCAAGCAAGCTGAAATTCTTTACAAAAGGCTTGTTAAGCAGTTAAGGAGTGATAATGGTACTGAATTCAAAAATGTCACTATTAACTCTTTCTGCAGTGAAAAGGGAATTTCACAAGTCTACTCAGTTGCCAGAACTCCTCAACAAAATGGTGTTGCAGAAAGATTAAACAGAACTCTTATTGAAGCCGCCAGATCTATAATGGCTCAAAACAATGTTAAGTCTCATTTCTGGACTGAAGCAGTGCATACAGCTTGCTTTACCCAAAATAGATCCCTGATTGTGAAAAGACACCAGAAGACTGCGTATGAACTTCTTAGGGGGAGAAAACCAGAAATTGGTTTCCTAAGAATGTTTGGAAGTCCTTGCTACATTCTAAATCAGAAAGACCATCTTGGAAAGTTTGATGAAAAAGCAGATGAAGGTATCCTACTTGGATATGCAACAATGATGAAAGCCTACATAGTTTACAACAAGAGAATAAGAACAATTGAAAACTCTGTAAATGTAAGCATAGAAGACGGTTGCTCTAAGCCTGATAGTTCTCCTCTTGAAGATGAAGACTTTGATTTTGAAAAACTGGCTATACCTGAGAATGAGCCTCCAACAAATCCTCCAGTTGGAGCTAATGGTGCTCAAACTCAGGGGGAGCAACTCATTGAAGAAGAAGAAGAAGTTCCAATCTTTGAAGATGCTCAAGCTGATCTTACTCCTACTGAAGACACTAATCTTGTTCCATCAAATGTTGGTCAAGCTGGCTCAGATTCTACATCTATAGTCCATGCAGATCATGCTGGACCTTCCAATCTGAATCAGCATACAGTCTCAGTTGTGAGTAATCCAACTCATATGACAAAATAGACAAGAAGTCATCCAATTAACCAAATTAATGGTGATCCCCTTACTAGTGTAAAAACAAGAACAAAAGCAACAGGCAACTTTTGCATGTTTGTTAATTTTGTGAGTAAGGTTGAGCCAACTGAGGTTAGTGAAGCCCTGGCAGATCCATCTTGGGTTAATGCAATGCAAGATGAACTCACACAGTTTGAAAGAAACAAGGTTTGGGAACTTGTTCCAAGACCTCATCACAAAACTATAATAGGAACCAAGTGGGTATACAGAAATAAAATGGATGAAAGGGGAGTTGTGACCAGAAACAAAGCAAGATTGGTAGCTCTTGGTTACGGACAAGAGGATGGAATTGATTATGATGAGACTTTTGCACCTGTAGCAAGATTAGAAGCAATCAGTTTGGCTTTCTCTGCATACAAAGGTTTCAAGGTATATCAAATGGATGTGAAGAGTACGTACATTTCTTAATGGGAAATTGGAAGAAGAAGTCTATGTTGAACAACCTCCGGGTTTTGAAAGTTCAAAGTTTCCTGGCCATGTATTTAAGCTTGACAAGGCTCTCTATGGCTTGAAACAAGCTCCAAGAGCATGGTATGATACTTTGTCTAAATTTCTTTTGGCTAACAAGTCTAAAAGAGGTAATGTTGACAAGAGTTTGTTTGTGAGAAAGTATAATGGTGATATTCTGCTTGTACAAATTTATGTAGATGATATTATATTTGGATCTAGTAATGAAAGACTGTGCAAAAAGTTTTCTAAATTAATGTCTAAGAAGTATGAAATGAGCATGATGGGAGAATTAAACTATTTTCTGGGTTTACAAGTTAAGCAGACTAAAAGGGGAAATTTTATAAACCAAGGAAAATATGTTAAAGATCTCTTAAATAAATTTGGTTTTAGTGATTTCTCACCTATGAAAACTCCTATGGGAATTGGTGATAAGCTGGGTGAAGATAAAAATGGCAAATCTGTTGACACCACAGCTTATAGGGGTATGATAGGATCCTTACTTTACTTGACTGCTAGTAGACCAGATATTATGTTTGCTACATGTCTTTGTGCAAGATATCAAGCTAGTCCTAAGGAATCACATCTTAAGCCTGTAAAAAGAATCTTTAGATACCTTAAAGGTAGTCCCAATCTGGGTCTTTGGTATCCCAAAGACTCAGGATTTGATCTAATTGGCTATTCAGATTCTGACTTTGCAGGCTATAAGATTGATAGAAAAAGTACGTCAGGAGCTTGTCAATTGCTAGGAAATAGACTTGTAAGCTGGTCCAGCAAAAAGCAGCATTCAGTTTCTATCTCAACTGCAGAAGCTCAGTATGTTGCTGCAGGAAGCTGTTGCTCACAAATCCTTTGGATGCAATATCAGCTTCAAGACTACAGTGTCACTGTATCAAAAACTCTAATCTTTTGTGACAGTACTAGTGTCATAGCAATCTCAAACAATCCTGTACTTTATTCAAGGACCAAGCACATTGATATACGATATCATTTCATAAGGTATCACGTGATGAAAGAAGATGTTGAATTCCACTTCATTCCAACTGATAATCAACTTGCTGACTTGTTTACAAAGTCATTGGGTGAATCAAGGTTCAACTATCTCATAAGTAAGCTAGCTATGCTTAATATGTAAAAGGCAGTGAACTAAGTAATAACAAATCTGACCCCTTTAAATTTTCTCAAATTTGTGGGCAAGCTGTGTCTGACATAGACTACCTTTCTATACTTGGTAATCTATCAAGTAAAAATGAGTAAGCTGAGTCTAACCCAGCTTCGTGGTTATTTTGTTATTAAATATCTCAGTGCTTTTTATTACTTATATTATTTTATTTATTTTATTTGTTGATCCTCTTGAAGAGTGACACGTGTGGGAGTTATAGCTGGTTACTGAAAAAGTAGCCCCACTTTGTGTTCATCCTCCAATCATATTCTTTCTCTCGCTTACCTCTTCAAACGGTTAATTCAAATAAGGTATATATTATCAGATTAACCAAAAATCCCAAGTCACTCCATATTATTCAAGATCAATCTCTTTTCTCTCTAATATGAAAAACTGTTTTATTGTTTTAAAAAAAAAATTTCCTTCAAAAATCTTTTAGTTTATATTTTAATAACATCTTATTTTAAAATGGCATCTTCATCTAACTCTGCTAATAATAACAATCAATCTAATTCTTCAACTGAATCTGAGGTTCCATACCCAGCTCCAGTAAGCGCTAATAAGCTTTCACGTTATGTGTTGGGTAGTGATGTGGTAGTAGTTCCGGCTAATCTTGATACTGGTAAAATCAAGATTGGCAGTCTGGTATATGCCAATCTTAATCCTCCTTCTTAGGCAAGGTTATGATGATATTGTGGCATTTTTGTGGTATCATCCCTTTGGCAAGGTGATGATTGAAAAACCAGACTGGGTGTTTCAAGATCTCCTGTGTGAATTTTGGGCGAGCTGTTTTGTAGGACAGAACAAGAAAGGTCATACTGCAATCTTTGGAACCATCCTCAATGGTAAGAAAAAGGTATATATTTCTTTAGAGAGGATTAGGTCTGCTTTTGAGTTGTCATATATGTCTGATGATGATTATGAAATTGTTGCTACACATACTGAAGCCAAAAACATTTTACAAAAAGTTGAATATATTGGTCCTCTGGCTTCAGTAATAAAAATGAAATACTTAACTGGTATTTGGAATTATTTGTTAAGCACAATTTCAAAAACCTTACAATTAAAGGCAGGCAGTTTTGATCAACCTAATGTTCTAGAATTGCAAATGTTTCATTCTATGGTCACCATGACCAAAGTAGATTATGATGGCTTAATTTTTAAGGATCTTGTTGATCGTGTTAGTAAGAAGAGTCTTACCATACCTTATGGTAGGATTCTTTGTCTTATCATTGAAGCTATACTTGACAATGATGTATGGCAACTGGTCAGACTGTGGAGTGCAAGTCCATTAACTCTAACATTTTCAATAGCCCTAAGATAACTACCCAAGCAATGCAGATTTATCTTAATTTTTGCAGGCAAAGGGAGAGGGAACAAGAAGAACTAGAGGAAGTTGTCCCTACTTCGACGTGATCTGGGTCTGACACCAAACCTGCCAATCAGGGGGACCCAGGTACACATGCTTCTGAACCCTCAAACTCTTCCTAATCTATTCATTCTTCTCCTACAAAAGAGGGTGAAGGGTTGGCCAAAACATCAGCCACCCTAGCCACACTCTCAATCACTCTTTCAAAATCTGAATCTACAAGACCCATTGTTGAGGACTTAGTACCTCACAATGCCAAAAAGAAAAGATCTTCAAGGAAATCTGTATCAGATTCTGGGGTTGACAAATCAACAATAATAAGACTTAAAGTCCCCCAAGGTGCATTGGAAGCCAAGAAACGTTCCGAAGCTGACTCTGCCACCCAAGCTGATAAGCCAAAATTGCCACACCCATCTGCACTTTCCCAAAAGAGTGTAGGCGAGCAAAAGGGAACAACTGCTACTATCCAACCCTCCAAACAGGGTGAAGATATTGAAATAAAGACCTCCTCCCAAGGTCATACTGAGTCTACACCGAAATCGCCATCATCAGCCTCCCAAAAGGTTGATGATATCATTAAAGGAACAACAGTGGATCCAGCCCAGATCCAAAAAGAGTCAAAGTCTGTGCACATCCTATCTGACGATGGTCAGCCAAAGGAGAGAAGTATCGAACGCATTGGTGACGTTGCTTCTCCTCCCCAAGCTGATCAGACTCTTCAGTTTTTACACTCTGAGTCTGCACTGGCTGTCAATGCCTCTTCTATATCACAAGGAGAGGTACAGGCCACAATAATTCTCCCTCACGATACTTTGGTGCAACAACACACCATTGTTGAAGGGCAATCATCTACCCTTAACATTACACCTGCTGGTGTGTCTACATCTGTCCTTGGACAGAGGGAACCTGTAGGTTACATGGCTCTCTTTAGGGAGGTCATGCTAGCCCCTTGTGCAGCAAAGGGAAACATTGATGGTCCTCACGATGTCATTGAGAACATAGTCACTATCTCCGGAAGTGACTCTTCATTCGATGATGAGTTTGCCCATCCATCCTCAAGGGATGCTCAGATGAAAGATGCCAGTGGAGGAGTTGATCCAAATCTTGGTTAACACATTCCCACTGGCCCTCAACCTGAATCAAACGTCAATCTTTCTCAGCCTGACCAACTCCTCATCCCTTCTGACAAATCTAATGATGAGACTCACTCTCATGAGCAAATGCTCCTAAACTCCCTTAGCCTCCACCCCCGCCTAAATGAGCCCAATGACCATGATTCTAAGGACTGCAGGCTGCTCTTTCCAGAGTCAGTAGCTTTTAAGCCAACTGCATGTTCTTCCCAAGCTGTCACCATCTGATTTATGGATGTGGTTAATCAGTTCACCGAGTTCAATTCAACCTATAAGGTTAAGAGCTCACAGCTGGTTGAAAGCTTGGTAAAGATCCAAAAGGATCAGGAATTGATGGATAAGAAGGTGGAGAGGCTATGTCAAGAACATACTGCATTAAAAGAAAGTCTAATGAAGGCAGTTGACTTGATGCAGTAGAACCAAAGCAAGCTGACAGAGTCTCTTGATGGTTTAACAAAGGCAATTAATGAAGAGAAGGAAAGAAACAAGAGCACTCTGAGTCAGATTGAAAAAGCAACAACCAAGTTCACAAGAGATGTCACCATAGAACTCAAAAATGCCAACAAATCTCAAGCTAATTTTAAAAAAGAACTGGTGGACATTTCAAAAAGTGTGAACACTAACATTGCCAACCTTCACAATGACTATATTGATCTTCATAGGCCCCGGACCATCAACAACTTCATAATTGATCAAATAAGTACCAAACTCAGTGGTGTCTTTGCTACTCCAGTAGCTCCTTTCCTGCTGATGATGACAAAAAGGGGGAGAAGAAAAGGAGTGATGATGAGATTGAGCAAGAAAGACTTAATGTGGAAAAAGACATTGCTAAGTACTTGAAGAAGTTGGATGAAAGAAATAAAAAGGCCAGAAAATAAAGGGAGGCTAATGATAGAAGGATGGTTGTGTTTGGTACAAATGAGGAAGCTGGGGAGATAAAAATGCCAAAATCTGAGTGTGGTGGTGCAAATGTCAAATTTATGGATGAAGAGACTGTGAAGGAGAGTGGTGCAACTGAGGGGGAGACCACTGATGGTGAAAATGGAGATATAAGGAAGGATGTTGGAGTTGAAAAGGTTGTTGATGTTGAAAAAGAAGTTATTGGGGGAGAAGATGGTGAATAAAGGTAAGTTTGTCGAAGCTGCTCCTGTGCAAGTTGTGCCTTCTAAAACTGACACAACTCCTAAAGAAGTTAATGTTGAATCTTCAAGTGATGATACGATCACCTTGTCTCAGTTCAAGTTAAAGAAAAGAAAGGTTGAAGCTGGGTCAAGTGGTTTGAAGGTGTTAACACAAGAAGAGAAGGATTGGGAGCTAGCTTATCAAAATGCACCTGCACTTAAAATGTCAGTTAAGGAGGCTTACAAACTGGTGGTGGAAGACAGACTGGAAAGGGAGAAGATGGCTGAATTACAGTCTGATCCAGAAGTTACCAAGGTCTTTCAAGAAACATTAAATGAAAAAGACAAAGAAGATCTTGCAGCTATTGGATCCAAAAAGAAAGTTGGAAGCAAGAAGAGAAAGAAAGTGGTGGTTGATGAGCGATAAATATAGACTTTTACCGCACTAGTTTTGGCCATTTTATAGTCATTTGAATGAACTTATGATACTTAATGACATATATATGTGATTTCAGGTTCATTGCTCGTGGCATGAAGGAAAACATAAAGAATTGGTGATAAAGGACTTAAACAAAGATAAATGATGGTTCGATGAAGATTCGGGTCGAGATTCAAGACTTAAGATGAAGAAACTTGTGTTGAAATGAAGCCGATGACCACGTGTTAGTATTTTGGGCATAACTTCTTCATATGGACTTCATTTCTGACAAGTAAGCTATCCACGGAAAGGCGAGAGAAATATCTACAACTTTCGTGTTGAGCCTAAAGCCTCCAGCGCCGCTCCCAAGCCCCTAGCGCCGCTGGAAGTCACCCTGAAGCTCACCAGCGTCGCTGGAGTCTAGCCAGTGCCGCTGGAGTGATCCTAAAGCATACCAGCACCGCTGGAACCTCGTGAGCGCCGCTCGCACTCCATGAGCGCCACTGGGACTTTTCCAGCGCCGCTCCCAAGGTCGGTTCAACTACGTTTTGGCCCGAAAACCTATAAATACCCCTCAAAAACCCTAGGGCCGCAACATACTCATTCCAGTCGACTTTGGGGCCGTTTCTAGGGTAATTTCACTAGCTCTAAACCCTCGTAACACCTCCATATCATCCGGAAGATCAAGCATCGATTCTCTACAACATAATCATCAATCAATTATTTATTTCATTGTCGGTACATTATGTTTTCATATATTACTGATTGTGATTGTTCTTCTATTATGAGTAGCTAGGTATTTAATCATCTAAAAAGATGAAGTGACATGATTATGTGATGGTTGCATGTAGATACACTTAACGTTTTGTCGTGATCTTGATATACTTAATCTTTGTTATTTATTGTTGAATTGTTGGTTGTGTATGCATGCTTGTAATGGTATTATTGGTCTGTCTTCATGATCTTGATTGTCTAAGGTTTAGATAATTGGCTTTATGTCATGGACTGGTAAAGAATAATTCAGTAGTAATAGGATTAAGTGTGTTAACAGATTGGTAATTCGGTAGACAAGATTGTCATTAAAATAGTTAAACAAACTAATTGGTTAGGAAACTATAGGTGGATACGGTGGTACTCACACTTGTAGCTAATCGGTTAGGGGATTTGAGTACGAAACAAGGAATTGTTAGCGGATATGGTGATACCCACGTGACCCAGTCTAGTAACTTATTTAGATCTCAACTATGGTATTGAATAGTGCAACCTGAAACATGTCATGGATCTGATTCGAGGTAGATGACTTTTTATTTTATTGTTTTTAACTTAAAATCTTTTCGTTGTGTCTTCCGACACGGCCTGCCCCGGTAATACCGGATTTAATTGTCATTTATTTTCATTAGTTTAATTAGTGATAAACCCCCCCCCCCCAACAAACCTTAGAATTACTTAGTCTTGCTTAGTTCTTAAACATAGTCTCTGTGAACGAACTTGATCTTACCTACTAGCTATATTACAAACGAATGGATCCGATGTCCGTGAGTGTGTGTTTAGTTTGGTATTTCCTTGAGTTTATAATTTAAAACTTGACCGCTTTTCATTATACACAAACGACACATTAGTGGTTCACACTAAGCCATCTCAGAAAACCAAAGATGTTAAGATAAGTGTTGAAGCTCATGTTGGGTGGGTAGCTTTGGACATCAAGAAAGTAAAAGAAAGATTGAACTACATAAGGCACCCTGTAGATGCAGATTCATTGTGACAATCGCAACATAGATTTGATTATCGTTTATGTTTTTAGAAACTTTGTGTAATCATTTAAATAAGAACTTATGTTGATATTTAATGATTATGTTTGAACTTCAATATTATATCTGTTTGTGTTTTATATTGTATTTGTGTGTTATATATTGTTTTGCAGGTACAAGAACATGGAATCAAGGTTTATAAGTGTCGTAGAACACTTATACGGTGATTGGATGTTATGTACGAGTCAAACAAAGTCAAAACAAAGAACTAAAGGTCGTCCCTCGTGCTGACGTCATCAGTGTGAAGGATGAACCTTGTGCTGACGTCAGCACGAGGCAGAACGATTAGTTATTGTTCGGGCCTAATTACGCAATTAAGGCCTAAGCCCACACGAACCCAATATCAATTAGTATAAATACAAGACCTAATCTACGAAATTAGGTTAATGATTTACGAATTCTTGAGAGTTATTCACGAGTTAACGATCTAAGGTTATTTGTTCCTTCATGTGATCTCCTACACGAACCACAAGCCTTGTGCATCTCCATGGGTTGGTTAATTGCTTATTAATCAACGAAAGGCAATAGTAATCTAGTTATCTCAAGAGGATTCCGCACTCTTGACATAATGAATCACATCTTATTACGATCCACGCAACAATAGGGCACCTTACAAGTGGTATCAGAGCCCTAAGGTTGATTACCAGAAGGTTTAAGATCGTTTGATTGGCTATTGATTGAAATTTCGTTCGAATAACCCTGTCATGCATAAGACATTACAAGTGGTGTCAGCTATAGACATTACAAATAACCCTGTCATGCATAAGGTCACCAAGCATATTGATATTAGGCATCATTTCTTGCGTGATTGTGCCCAAAAGAAGTTAATTCATTTGGAAAAGGTTATAACCGATGATAATTTAGCTGATCTGTATACCAAAGCATTTGATAAGACTCGATTTGAGAAGTTAATTCTTCTCAATGGAATGAAGAATGCTGATTCATATTAAATATCTCAAAGAACTAATTTTGTAAGTTTGTGTCTGTAAATAGCTAGAGTCATAAAAATACAAAAAGAGTTCTTAGTGTCATGAAAATCATAAAAATGTGAAAAATGAGAAAATGACAAAAATATGGGGAGATTTAAGTTAATGTTGTCAGATGATTAGAAGTGAGGATACTTAGCTTTTAAGTCTGCTTAATCGTAATATAACTGCTTAGTTCAGTGATTACAATTTGGGATATATTGGTAGACACAAAGTAGCAAGGTTTCCTTAATCTGAACTTAAATTATACAATGTTCTTGTGGGAAACATATTCAGATATATGGCAGAGAATGCTTGCTTTTCAGAATTGAATTGATTTAGCATTACTATAAGATTTGTTCAATGTATAGGCAAAAATCTCTACTAATCATGAGCATGAAAGTAAATGTGATATTGTTATGCAAATGAAATGAATGTAAATTAAGGGACTAATGTGGTCTTTGAGATTCGGACAAGTATTTCCTCGGGGTGTCTTTGTATACCTAGCCTACCTAAAGCTTCCAACTTGGGATAGGTTGTCAGAAAGTTCGCTACATGGGTCTCATAGAAAATCACGGGTTCCTTATAAATAATGAAATGCAACAGCAAATAAGTTAAATCACAAAGTAATTAATTTCATTTATCTAAAAAGTGTCTCATGATTTGTTAAGGATGTTTTTGAATATATATTGAATATTTGTTATCTTAGTGCTTGTATCGATTACGAAAGTATATCTGAATGTGGGTCACATAAGTTCGCAAACTATTCAATGGCATCTTAGGCTACTCGGGTTACATGGTGACTGTCCTTGGCCAGGGTATGTCGAAAGTGTCATAACTCAAAGGAAACTGGAAGTACCAAGTGTTTAAGAGGACAAATATACCGGTAATCGTGGTTGAATCACTATTCATAACTAATAATAAGAGAATTGTTTCTCACTTGCAGACTTATGTAAATGCTAATCTGATCTAATCTGCAGAAACTTAGAATTTCTTGTAAATAAATAAAGTAGCTTAGTATTTTATTTTTATTTTTATTTTTTTATTTTTATTTTTATTTTTGTTTCGTCTTTATTTTTATTTTTGTAATAAGTGTCAATTTGTGTATCAAACTAGTTCTTATTGCACGAGAGATTTGATAAGCATTAAAAGTTATAATTCTTAGTGAATTATATAAGTCTTGTTGCTTACGGTATAAATGTTTACAAGATGGATTTTCTAATTAATACATAAGTTGTTTAATTTAGAAAATGAAATGTTTTGAAAATTGAAAAGTCAAAATATTTTTGAATGAGTTTCAAGTAAATTTTTGAAATTTCAATTGTTTTTGGTTGCTAAGTATGCTTGACAAAGATTAGACTTGCCTTAGATCTTGTAATGATTGTTAGGTTAAGATTTTGGTTGTTTTGCATATTGATGATATTTTGTTGATTTTGATGCATTGATGAAGTTTGTTAAGTGTGCAGGTTACAGATAATAAACTCATTTTAAATGTAATTGGCATCAAAAATTTTAGATTGTGATTGAAGGCAAAATTGTTTTCGCTTGCTTATTGGAATTGCATTGCAACGGACAATGAAAGTTGCTCAGAAATTGCTTCTACAAACTGTGTTATAAGGATGGATTGCCTTGTAATTAACCTAAGACTTAGTGTGATAGGTTATAGTTTTATTATCAAGATCACAACCTAAGATTGTAATGTGATAGGTTGTTGATATGATTTTTTGTCATACATTATACATTAAATGTGTTTTGATGTAAGTTTGTATTTGTTTGAGTTAAACATCAATGGAGAAATGATCGATTTTATGTCAAAATAATAATGTAAGATTTATTTGATACATTATTGTGATGACAAGTTAGTACGGATGATTTACGATAGCATATTCGAGTAGATACAGGTTTTTAGTAACGAGTATCTACAGGTTTATGTTTCTGGAATTTCTGGAATTTTTCCTTGTTTACATTTCTGGAAATTCACGAAATTTGGCTAAGGAATGAAGCTTTTGTGGTTTAAAATCTGAAAATTCGAAATCACCTCGTGCTGACGTCAGCATGTCTCGCGCTGACGTCATCACGAAGCCCACGAACTGCGTGTTCGGCCCGGCCCATGTGGATTCGAATATATATATGGGTTATTACTATTCATTAATTACCAATTACTCGAAATTAACCCTAAGTAAATCACACGAACTTCGTCTCCCTCGTGCTACTATTCATTCGCTCCTTAGTTCGATCGATTCCTTCTTTCTTCGTGTTATTCATCCAGATTTGTTGGTATAATTCAAATCTAGGATGATTGATTGATGTTTTGACCATAAAAGTTATCGATTACAAGTTGTTATAATGCCCAAATTTTGATTCTTCTTCGCGTGAACAGTAACTAGGACGAACCATGGATTAAATCTTTGATTTTTGATGATTTGGACTTAAATTGGACTTAAAATTGGATTAATTGATGTTTAAACATGTGTTAAATCAAGTGTTAAACCAAGATTAATCAAAGAAATTTATGTTTCGGTCACTATTCACACGAAGAACACGAACCAACTTTGTGTTCATCGAATTCGTTTCGATTCTGTTTTCTGGGCATACACGAACCATAAACAAGTCCACGATGATGTTTTTGATCGATTTTAACATCATATGGAGATGTTTTTGAACTTCGTGTTTCTGGGTTTCATATTGGTTCGTGCTGACGTCACGACGAGGGAAAACCTCCTCGTGATGACGTCATCACGAAGCAGACGAGCCAAAACCCTAAATTTAAGTTTTGTTTATTCTAACTTTTGTTTTTCTTGTCGTTTTTGTCTGTTTTTGTGCAGGTATGGCAGGACAAGGTAATAACGCTCGTGTGTTCGTCAAGGAGCACGATGTTGCACTCGATCTCAGCATTACGCAGACGGGGTGCACTGCAGAGTTTCACGGTGTCCTACAGTTTCTTGCACGTTCTCGTGTTCATTTTGCTGTGACAGAGAACCCTCCGTTGGTGATAAGTCTCATTAGAGAGTTTTGGAACTCAGCCCGTTCGGTGCAGATGGGTGCTCATACATACATTCGCACTACTGTTGGAGGACGTTCATTCTTTTTTTCTGCTGGAGACTTACGGACTATTTTACACTTAGGTGATGTTGCGATAGAGCAAGGTCCGACTGAGTTTTCTGAGGATTTCTGCGACGGTGCTCTACGTCGTATGGGGTATACTGGAGCTATTTCTCACCCATACTTCAGGAATCATTTTCGTGGCAAATAGAAGCTTCTTGCTTACTATATGTTGAGGGCTATTAGTCATCGGAGTACAGGCTATGACCAGATGAATATCCAGAACGCTTCTCAGATGGTTGCCTTGGTGCTGAACAAGCCATATAGCTTCTCTCAGTACATTTTTGATAATTTGGAGAAGCAGTTGAGGTCATTTGGTGTAGACAAGAAATTATTTCTGTTTCCAAGATTTGTTATGATTATCATTCGTCACTATGCAGCTGATTTGCCATTTGACTGTCCTACGTTCAATTTAGGTCATCTTACTTATAAGGCATTTGTTGAAAGTTTGAAGCACTTGTCGGGAAGAAATGTTCCGATTGAGGTTGATAATCCACCTCTGTTCGGACATTTGATTAATCCTAACTATGTTGCACCTCGACAAGGTTGGGAGGATGAAGAACCCGTTGCTGCTACTGCTGGTGATGATGATCAGGCTCATGATGATCTTCATGAAGAACAAGCTGATCAGTTTGAGGGACTCAATGATGTTCCTCTGTATGCTGGTGATTTGGAGCATGATTCTGATATGGATGCTCTCATGGAGGATATAGATGATCCTACAAATCTTGTACCACCATCTACTGGAGTTTCTACTTCTACCTCTAGTTGATGTTGCTGTAGGTCCTTCTGAAGTCCCGGTTAATGTTGTTGAGGACTCGGAAGATGAAGAAGAGGAAGAAAGACTGTCGAAGCGAAGAAGAAGACATGCAAGATCTCAAGCAGAGGTTGATAGAGAGTTTGCTGCATATAGTGAAGCCATGGAGAGGTCTCATGCACCTACTGTTGGTGATACTCCATTGGTTGCTGCTTTAAGAGCTTCTGTATCTGAGATTCCTGCTTCTGTATCTGCTCCTTCTGCCGGTGTGACTGTTGGGGAGAGAAGGTCGAGACCAAAGTTTATCATTAGAGGAATTGGTTCTCGCTCACAAGTTGTCACTGAAGCTACAACTGTTACGATTCCTGTTGCTCCGGAGTCTACAGTTCTGACACTTGTTGCTCCTAGGCCTTCGTCTGCTCCTATTCAGGCGACAGTTCCTGTTTCTACTGTCATGGGACGTCTGTTGGCTCCTCTGCAAAGACCACAGATGCCTCCCACAGGAACTTCTAGTGCTCGTATGCCTTCGTTTGAAGCTGTGATGCCCCCTCAGGCCTCTACATCTGACGTTGCTTCCACTTCACGTCCACCTGTACCTGTTCAAGTGCAGCTAAGTCGTTTATTTTCAGAGAAGAAGATGTTAGAGATAAGGGTTACAACTTTGGAGAATCAGCTAAAGCTCCAAGCTGCTAAGCATCAGGAAGAAATGGACATAATGACAGCACTTGTTCATTCTCTTGGTTCTAGACTTGACCAACTCTTGGCTCAAGGGGGAGATAAAGATGGTTGTAAGGATGATGAGCTAGCAAAGAAGACAAGAGATGATGATCATGATGATCAAGATCCAAATCAACATCAAGCAGATGGTGAGCCAGAGAATAAAGGTCAAGATCAAGACGCTGCTGGTGATGCTATGGATACAGAGACTGCAGATATTCAGGGGGAGTCATCAAGACAAATAGAGTCAGAGATTGCTGGTACATCTGGTGCTAGTACTTCTGGGACTCAAGATAAAGGCAAAGCTGTGATGACCACTCCAGATGCAGATCCTGATGATCCAAATAATGATGATGGGGAAGATTCCAATTCAGGTAACTCCGATTCTAATTCTGATAGAATAGAAAGGGAGATAGTAAATGATCCTCATAGCCATAAAGAAAAAGAAAATCTTAGCAAAGGAAAATCTACTCAGGATAGTGAGTCAACTAAGACTGATTCTACTACCAATGCCTCTACAGAGTCAGATTTGCACCCTTTAATTGTGCATAGACTAGAAAAGAGATTGGGATATGATCCACAAGCTCATATGAGAGCTAGAGCTGAGATTATGGATTATGATGATTATTATGATCCAGGATCACTTAGGGATCAAATGAAAGAACAGTCAGGGTTAACTCATACATCTTCAGAGTCAGAGTCAGATTCAGATTCAGATTCGGATTATGAACCTTAGTGCTATTGATTTTGTATTTTTAATTGATGTGTATACATTAGATTACTTGAGTTATAATAACAGTTTAGAGTGTTAATCAAAGTGTTATTCAGCTTAGAATAGTTATCAAAGAATTATTCTATTCGGCTTAACATATTGACAGTGTAATTTTAAAAATACTCGAGTAATGAAAAATAATGATTATAAGATAAATATGAATGTATGTGTTACATTATATTTATGATATAACATTATTATTGTAAGTTAAAATAGATAAAGATTATAAGATAAATATTAATGTAATTGTTACATTATATTTATGATATAGTATTATTTATTTTAATTTCTTTTATGTATTTATACTATTTTATTATGTCTTGACTTATAATTTATGTTCTTTATCTTTGTATATATAAATCGTTTGAATTGCAGATAAGCTTCAAACAATAGGTGCATTGGACGATCTTGATGTTGAAGAAGATCTAGAAAGTATCGATGATGAAGATTTAGAAGAAGGAGAGTTCATTACTTCGGAAGCTGATACACAAAGGTTGCTTGAGACACCTTATGACTTTGATCGTGTCTTTAATGAAGATGAAGTCATTCAAGTTGAACCAATAGCTGAAGTAGAACATCTCAATCTCAATCCAATCAGAGATAGTCCAGATGAACCTAAGAATGCTGCAAGGTTAAGATTTGTTGTATATGCAAACATAGTCGATCAAGGACATGATAATATTTTTGATCTATACTGGAATATAGATGCTACACGAGAGGTTAACCTTGGAAGATTTAATATACCTCCGGTGCAGCAAGATCATGAGTTTATTGTTAATAGACTAATTCCAGGTTATAGAGGACATACTGGTTTGATGATACGTGATACGTATAAACCATCGATGTTTTAGGAATATGTCTCAGACAAGGATGCACCCAAATGCTTCTCAGTGATACAAAGTTGCTTCTATGATCACAGAATCAAATTGTTTATTATCAAGAGAAAGGAGGGTTGGCAGTACATGTCAATAAGTCAAAGACACTTCCACTCTCTCAGTGATTCAGACATGATAGATTTGGGAAGACACTGGTTCGTTAATCTTCAGAGTAATGGACTTGCAAATTTCTACTGGAATAGATTTAGAGATGAAAGAATTAAGTATTTCAGTGATAGAGGTCTGAAGCCAGAAGAAAGGTTGATAAAGCCAACACCCTTGAAGAAGATTAAGAATCCAGATGGCACATTTCGGTTTGTTCAGAGAAGAATTAAATGTGTTAAGAAGGTTCCCGCTATCAGATGGGATCAAGATATGCTGACGGAGATGACATTTTGGCAGATAGATATCAAATCAGGCGAAGCACAGATGTTTGTTGATGATTCAAAGAAACAAATGTTGCTACGCATGTATGATCCAATGCAAGTTGTCAATTTGTCAAGAGGTGATCAGAGAAGACTTCTGGATACACCTTGTTCAGCTGTGGATTTTTGGAGAGTAGAGGAAAGACGCTATCGCAATATTCTCGCTCATTGTTTACAAGAGAGAATTCATGTGAATAGCACAAGACTTTTGTTTAATGGATAGCTTTGAAGTTCAAGTTCAAAGACTTTAAAGAGATCTAGTTGCAATCGTCAAGAGGGAGTCTGTAGATGCAGATTCGTTGTGACAATCGCAACATAGATTTGATTATCGTTTATGTTTTTAGAAACTTTGTGTAATCATTTAAATAAGAACTTATGTTGATATTTAATGATTACGTTTGAACTTCAATATTATATATGTTTGTGTTTTATATTGTGTTTGTGTGTTATATATTGTTTTGCAGGTACAAGAACATAGAATCAAGGTTTATAAGTGTCGTAGAACACTTAAACGGTGATTGGATGTTATGTACGAGTCAAACAAAGTCAAAACAAAGAACTAAAGGTCGTCCCTCGTGCTGACGTCATCAGTGTGAAGGATGAACCTCGTGCTGACGTCAGCACGAGGCAGAACGATTAGTTATTGTTCGAGCCTAATTACGCAATTAAGGCCTAAGCCCACACGAACCCAATATCAATTAGTATAAATACAAGACCTAATCTACGAAATTAGGTTAATGATTTACGAATTCTTGAGAGTTATTCACGAATTAACGATCTAAGGTTATTTGTTCCTTCGTGTGATCTCCTACACGAACCACAAGCCTTGTGCATCTCCTTGGGTTGGTTAATTGCTTATTAATCAACGAAAGGCAATAGTAATCTAGTTATCTCAAGAGGATTCCACACTCTTGACATAATGAATCACATCTTATTACGATCCACTCAACAATAGGGCACCTTACACACTAGAGCCAATCACCCAGGTTCAATTAAAGAGAAGAAGAGGGCAGGCCATTCCTAGCATAAGACTTACAAGATTAGGTTATGAAACCAACTATGAAACCTATGATCTAGATAATCTGTTTGATCTAGGTTATTCTGAGTGGGTGGAATTACATGACATAATTGTTGGTATGACTGGCATTCACAAAGAGACTGTCTTAGAAGCCATTGAGAAAAAGTTGGCCATTATAGTGAAAAACAAGATTGATATCACTGGCCTTTCAAGACCCAAAGCCTATGCTATGGAAGAATAAGATGAGTCTGAAGAGCCTCTCAAAAGGAAAAGGAGAAGACATGTTAAGCTTGATGGTCCTGAAGGTGTACACACAGATTTCATCAAAAATTTGAATCCTTCAGAATTACTTGAGCAATTGGCACCTGAAGCTCTTGACAAACTTCTGAACCATCTCAATCTGTCTCTGCCTGAGGGTATACCAAATTCAAGGAGTGGGATGCACATTACTGAACCAATACATGGCATGTATTTTGTCAATGCTAGAGGGAAACTGGTCTTCCAAAGGGCTGCTAAATTGAAAGAGGTACCAACTCTGAACCTATTTACCTTATACAGATTACGTGTGTCTTATATTGAACAAGGTAATGGGTATGAACAGTTCCTTGTGGAAGAGGGTTTAGACAGAAAAACTGATGTAACAGTTGCTCCCACATTTGAAGTCAAACACAGGAAACTGTAGATCTTGTTGGGAGATAATTCTTATTGTAATATTTTACTTCTCTCAATATATGCTCATATTTGTACTATTTTAGTGATCTTGTTAGTACTTCAAATCAGATTGAAAAGAACCCAAAAGATTCAAAGGGTCACAAGCTGTTAAGTCTTATGTCACTTTGATTCTTTGTAAGTTGATAATTAGAAGTGTAGTTGGGTTTTGTCATCATCAAATAGGGGGAGACTGTTAAGTCCCAATGATAAATGTAAATTTAATGATGACAAATCTGACCCATAAACACTTAGAAATCTTTTGGTTCTTGTAATCTGATTTAGGTCAAACTAAGCTGACACAGCTTGCGATCTATAACTGACCCAGATCATGCGTCATACTTTGTAATATAATATGTTATGGAAGAAAGTGATTTTCAAGATGCATCAACAAGTACATAGCATTCAATCCAAGTCGAAGCAGAAGGATTGAAGATAGAGGACCAACCTGGTAGTGGAAGGCAGCTTGGGACTAGCAGTCAGCTTGGAACACTTGGGTAGATTGGTGCTTTGACAAACTGCCCAATTTGTGTCTAACAATCAAGTGAAGATAACAACCTGAATTGAAGATAAGGATAAATGACGTGACTAGGAAGAATCCTAGGATCCAGGTTGGTGGTTAGATATACATATGCGTGTCCATACTCTTATTGGACGATAAAGAATGTGCAGCTGTACGTAGGGGACCGCAAGCACGATGAAGGCACGATTGATTATTCCTTGATCGTCCAACAATAGAAGAATACATGGCTGAAGTGGATACCAAGTGAAGAAGGAGCTTTCGCCTATAAAAGCTACACTCCTTGTATGCATATGCGTGGCATTCCTGAGAATCATTCTTCACACAAGTTTCTCTGCTCTTACACATAGCTTAGTCTGTACGAGATCAGCTTAGGCTGATTCTCTTGAGCTAGAACTTATTGATTGTTGTTTGTCATTTTGATAGGGTTGTTTAGATATCTATAGGCTATCTTTATTCCGAAACAACCCTGTAATTCTTTGTAAAGATTATTCTTAATAAAGGATTACATTTGAAAACCACAATCGGTGTTCAAGAATGTTTTATTTCTGCTTTACTGTTTTATTAATTCTTGTTCTTTACTTTCTTTATATTTGAATTAGAGTTACTTAAAACATTTATTTAAAAGGTTGTAAAGTTCAAGAACAGTTGTATTCACCACCCCCCCCCCTCTACAACTATCCTGTGTAGAATATACTTTGGTATATTGATACACCGTGGGACGTATCAGGTTAAGCTAACAACTTTGGGAGCCTCTGAATGGTTTGAGGTCTACATGTTGGTGAAGGACAAGAAAACTGTCAGCTATGAACAACTCCACAAGAGGCTCAAGGATTACTTTGAGAAGGCTAGGGAGTATGAGACCAAGTTCAAGGCAGACTTGCCCAAGCTAAGGCAAGTATTTGGAACTCCAACAGCCATCACCACATCAGCAGGTAAGAGGATGCAAAGAAAAAGAAAAGAAGTATATCAAACCTTGTCTATTGATCTTCCTCCCATCTCTGGTGATGCAGCATTGAATCTCAAACTTCCTCCCAGAAGTTTCTTCTAAGAAGGGAGAGTGCTGGAGACTCCTGTTGGCATATTCTTCAACAATTTTCAGAATGACCAGCTATTCTTCCTAATGAAAAAGATTGAAAAGGCCTCCACTGGGTTTCTCATCAGCATCAGAAAAAGATTTGCAAAAATGACAAGTGCCAGATGATTCATTGGCAAAATTGATGAAGAGTTGTTGAAACCTCATAGAAGAGATGATCCGGTGCTGAGGATTGCCAAGCAAGAGGATGCTTGGTAGATTGAAGCTGCCAATCTTTAGATGTCTTAACTTGTAAGTCCAGTGACTCTTCATCAACGGATGTTTTCTTTCCAATTTGTAAGTCAAGGCGGGAAGAATTTAAACAAGAAGAAGACAAAAGTCACATGGTGGTTCTTCCAACTGTATTTTACCTTGTAAGGTAAAGATGCAGGTGGACTAAAGGCAAGGGTTTTCTCTTTCATACCCGAATTTGTAAAGAAGACAAAGGCTCCTGGATGCAAGTACTTCGAGCCAATGAGATGTCGACAACCACCATCAGTCACTATCAAAGGAAGGTTGTGTTGCCCTAATTCTCCCCTATAAAAGGAACACAGCCGCAACACAATTGTTGTGTTTGTCACCTTAAAAAAGTGTGTGTCACTTATTTATCCTGTAAAACTATTTAAGTTTTTCTAGTGTGTTTAAAAACTTGACAACTGTAATTCCTTATATTTTATTGTAAGACAAGTTGTAATATCGATCATATATTCACTGTTTAAACAATGATACATATGATTAGACTTTCATAGACTCGTGTACTTGAATATTACTTTTGTTCTTGTTTATTTACTTATTCTCATTTACTTATTGCCTAGTTAATTGATTACAAGTTGTGCAAATCGTGGACTGTCAGCTGAGTATGGGTAAGGTGAGTTGTAGACAGTCTTAGCTCTAGAAAAACTGTTTCCACAGAAGGACCTCCAGCTACAAATTTAAAGAGGTAAAATTCGAAATGTAAACAGTTTAGTTTACATGCCTGTCGACCGAAAATACTTTAGCATATGTTCGATAAATACATATACAACAACCATATTGCACATATTAAACAAAAATAAAAGTATAAAAATATAAAATAAATAAAAAAATAAATAAAAAACAATTCTCCTTCAAGAAACCCCAACATGTGATATATCCCAATATACCGACAACTTTCATTCAGTTAAATTAACTAGCTAATTAATCCGGGTATTCTAAACAACTTAATTTCGTAAATACATGTCTATTATCATTAAAAAAAAAAAAAACAAGACGTAAGGTAAAAATGTCTATATTTTTAGTGGTAAGTTATCAATGTTGTTATAATGTAAATAGAAGATTCAACCTCTAGTACATCATTAAAAAATGTTATTATACATTAGGCTTGGTAATTTTAAAAAATTTCAAATGAAGGGACTAAAAATTAAAATTCAAATGATGATGTCATAAATTAGTTAGATAAAAAATAAATAATTTATAAGAAAAAGTCTCATGATGTCAAATAAGATTTTTTTAAAAAAATATAAATATCATTACAATTTTATTTTATCTATATAAGAGGTTTAGTTAGTTCAATTTAATTTAATTTACTTAGTTTAATTTAGTTAATTTAATAGTTTTTGTTTTAAGATTTTAGTATTTAAAGGATTTATGTACTTTTAATTTAATTACAAGAAATCAGCAAAATTGGCGACAAGTGTAATGTCACTCTTTTCTATGTTACTAATTTGCGAGTCAATTAGTGACATTTTAGCAACATATATATTACTAAAAATATCAAAAATAACAATTGTGTTGTAATTTCGTCACAAATTTTGTAACATCTTCAACGCATTGCTAACTTTGTCTCAAATTTTGAGATGACATTGCTATTGGATGCCCCTGGGACATGGTCTAATTTCAATTAATTAACTCATAACTTCCATATACATAGAGTTGTAGCCTTAAATGAAATTAAAGTAATTTTGTGTACCAAAATTGTCCTTCGCTTTTATTAGCTCATTACATACACGTTAGTGGTTATTTTGCATTGCTTATTCTTCTCCAGTTAATTAACCAACAACAATGCTTTATAAATTTTTAGTTTTTACACTTTTGTAAGTAGTACATGAACATGAAAAAAACCAAATGATTATATATGTTCAAAAGATAACTTGTATCGTGCAATTAGAAAGAAAATAAATAAAGTAAAATAAAACCCACCAATCTCACTCATATTTTGCAAACAACAAACAACATAACCATAAACACTTGTACTTTTAAAGCTCCTAGATACATATATAACAAATTTTTTTAGACAAACAAAAATAAGGATTCGGTAGAGAAAAAAAATATAATTAAAATCACCAAAATTAAATATTAAATATTTCTTACATCTATTATAGTAAAATACTCAACTTAACGTTATTAAATTTAAAAAGTAATAGAGAAAATATGTTTGCTAGAAGATAATCATAAATCAATAAGATTGAGTATCGATATCAAATCCATAAAAAATAATATTTTATTTTAAGGTCACCATTTTGTTCAATTTGTTTAGGGACAGCCTAAATTTCATTAAATTCGTTAAATACTAAAACTATGAATATATGGAAGCTATGAGTTAATTAATTAAAATTAGACAATGCCCCGGGGCATCCAATAGGCAAATCCCTAAGTTTAATGTCACTCTAGTCTATGTTACTAGTGACATTTTAGCAACATGTATATTACTTCAAATATCAAAAATAACAACTGTGTTGTAATTTCATTGCAACATTTTCAACACATTTCTAACTTTGTCTTAAATTTTGAGACGACATACATCATTTCTCTAACAATGTTTTTAACTTTAACGGTATCCTAAAATGTTTCTCAAACTGTGTGGTTTATGTTGCTAGTTTTAACCTTAAATAAAAATTTGTAAACACTTTTGAGAATTATATTGTCAAATTAATGTACTTCATCCGTCTTGCTAAATGTGTTCTATCTTAAATTTTCAAAGTCTTCTTATATACACTTTGACTTTAAATATAATGATTTGTGTTATATAATATTTGATGAAAATTATACCAATAAAATATACATGTAAAATGTAAAATTTGTTGAAATCCTAGATTAGCTCCATTTAACTAGTCGTAAAGTGTAATTAGAAGATCTAATTGGGGTCTAAACTTGCCTATATAAAAAGCTAATGACTAGAAAGAAACTTCATATTTAGAAGATAAGTATTTGAATGGAGTATCATGAGTGTGTGAAAAATAAGGTGTCGTGTGTGTCGTGTAAGTAAAGAAGAAAAGCCTGGAAAGGGAAAAATTGAAGCATGCGATGTGATTTTAAGGTGTTTTTTAAGTAATAATCAATTATTAGTTCAAGATTTGATGAGGGTAGGACTTTTTGTGAAATTCCTTTGAAATATCTTTTCTATGTCTTGAACCCGAAACCTTCAGCATGTAAAGTTAGTGTTCAACCATTGAGCTATAATAGTAGGTACAAATCTATTCCTTATTGATTTTAAATTAGGGTTAATGATATGAAAACCCTTTTTACGATGAAAATGAATTTTAGTTAAAACATGATACTACTCACCTAATTATTATCTTATGTTAATTAGATAATAACATAGTTTATTAATTATTTTAGCATTGAAATTACTTATTTAATAGATTGAAAGTTAATAGGCGTTTGATATATATAAGAAATTTGGTTAATATTAGTGTTAGAAAGACTGAAAGTATATTAAATAGTTTATAGATAGAATACCATAATCATATAGATAGCTAGAACATGATTATGAGTTATATGGAATCAAACTCTTTAAATGAGATGTTAAAGAATCTTTAGTAAGCTAAGACTTATTTAAGATGAGTAATATCCGGAATGCATCTAGATATGTATGAGGGTATGTACCTATCGCATTATTAGAAGGTTACTTCATGCGGGATCGATTTAGATATCTTCCGTATGAATATGCCATATGTCATGTATATTTGAATGCATAAAATAACTAGAAATTACGAAATATATAATGGGTAGTACTCTGAATGCATATAAACATGTATGAAGGTACGTCCTATTATATTTTAGAAGGTAACTCCTTATGGGATCAATCTAGATATCTCTCCTATGGGGGTAGGTCACATGTTATACGTACGTTAGAATGCATTTATAGAAGTATTAGAAAAGGAATTCCTTGTAAGTTAAAATATGTGTTTGAACATGTTTCAAACTATACTCGGAATACATATATGAATGCGTTTCAGATTTTGTTCTAGAATAGATATTAGAATATGCATTCATTTTACGATATAGATCTCGTTTACTCACTAAGTAGTTGCACTTACCATTATATATTTTATCTTTTTAGGTATATAAAGTGGCTCTAATACGGAGCGTAGAAAGTATATCTCATACGGCCAACGGTGTAGCTTGATGGATGGGTAATGGGCATTCTTGAACCCTTCTTTGGTATCCATGTTCGCCCCTTTAGCGAAATTTATAAAGTTTAAAATAAATATTACGTGTATATTATCATTTTTGAAACTAGAAACAAATCGAGTCATGTAAAATTTGGTTGAATCAAATTTGTTGGTTATCAAGCTTAAGTTACATTATATTGTAAGCAGTGGCATGATCATTCTAGTTTAAACTTTTTAAAAGTTGTTAAAAGCTTAAATATTTTTGCCAAACTCAGAAATAAAGTAAGAAAAATTTAGACTTCCTCTCAATGATCTTCCAAATCACCATTAAGTTGTGAACTATATATTTTAGCTTTCTTGTGAACTATTTCTACTTCGTCGCCGCATCATCTTCCAAATCACCATTAAGTTGTTCATATTGAGTCTCTTCAATAAAAGTATCATCATTCAAACACTACTAAAAACAGGGTTATCCTTGACCCGCTTTTTATGATACACGCTAATAGATGACGCGTAAAGTGAGAAGTCATAAAAGTAATATGACTTGTAATTATCTCTTTTGGTGGTATTTAGTGTTTAGTAATTCTATGATTATCTAAGGAAGTAGTATTAGATACATAATGTAGTATCTAAGTAAATTTGCTTTTCCCATCTGGTTGTTACTTTGTTGCAAGCTAGTGTATCAAACTGACTGTCTGATAGCTAAACATTCAAATTATCATTAGAAAATTAGGAACCGAAAGAAATTAATTTAAAAAAAGAAAATTAGGTTATGACACGCAAAAACGCACGTCAGAAAAGAGGGTCATAAACCGAGTTTTATAGAAGGATAACGTCCAAATGCGGGTCATGAAAATTTATGACTGGTCCATCTTTGACCCGCTTTTGCACGTCATCTGACCCCTTTATGACGCACATTGCGCGTCAAGAATAGCTGTTTTTCTAGTAGTGAAAATAACAATTTAAAAAAAGATAATATGACTTTTTTTAGTATCGAATGATAAAAGTTAAATCTTGCAAATGCTGAAAACTAATATCATTTTTTTTTCATTGAAGTGTCACACATTTTCTCTTTTTAAAAATAGGTTGGTTAAAGAATATTTAAAGTCCACTTGTGACTTGTCTTTTGATTCACTAACTTTACTCGTATGCAAAGTTCAACTTTCAATAATATTTTATCACTATCTATTGACTTGAGCTAGTCAACACTCATGTGACTCAACAATACACAAAGCCCTTTTCAGACTAGCTACAATATACACTTTTCTAGTCATATGTGAACGCTGCAACATTCACGATTATATATATATATATATATATAGATATATTTTAAAAGTCTTAAATTTGAAGGGTGTCTTAAAAGTCTTGCTTAACTACTTTTTTAATATATATAGATATATATATGAGAACTCTTAAAATATGTATTTGTTCATATGTTTTTTTTCTTCATTCAGATGTGAAATAATATAAAAATGTATGTTGTAGAAGAAACCTTCAAAATAGTCTTTTGTGAACTTGTGAATGAATTTATTCACTTTTTTGTTCGCGTGTGATAAACGGCTATATATAAGATTTTGAAAAAAAAATTCTTTTACAACATATGTTTTTATAACGTTTCATATGTGAATGGAAAAAAAAAACATGGAATCCAATATGAAATTTAGGAGTTCTTACAAAAAAAATGGGTTCTCAATAGATGGCAAATCAAATAAGAACACCATTAAAATGTGAACACGGTGAGAACACTTAAAAACTATATTTTAATGCATTAAAAGTCCATAAAACTATAATATAGTGTATAACTAAGTATCATTATTTAAGTGTTTAACATCTAGTGACTTGAATATGGATGGGAGGTTTGGTTTGAGCATGCCTAGAGCTAACCATTTACTTTTCCATACCAACTTATGGCTTATAAAGGATGAAAGAATGGCTTAAAGTTCTCTTGAAGATCCGGGGCTAGCTTAATATGGCCCGTAAAAAAATTCTAAGAATATACTATGCATATATCATTCGATAAATGAAAACATAAATGGAGTGGTTCATGTATTTTGGTTTCTAAACGAAGGTGTCATATATTAAAGTTTCTTTGGCATTTGTATAATTGTATTATGTTTGTGTGAATTGAATTCTCGGAGTTTATTTGGCCCTATCAAATTTATCGGTCCATTAAGCTTTGGGCTATCAAATTTATTGGTCCATTAAGTTTATTCGGCCCTATCAAATTTATCGGTCCATCAAGTTTTGGGGGTCGAATAAGGAATCTTCCATAGATGAGAAGGTTGAGTTATAGTACAGACTCCATTGGCTTTCGCAAGGAAGCATTTTGAAAGTTCCACAATCTATAACGGATATGGAAAACTACCTTGGAAGGTCAGCGGAAAGAACTAGAACAACGGGAAAAGAGCTAGGAGTTAGGCTTCGGGGTCTTTTGAAGAAGGAGATGGCACCTCTACTTCAGAAAGCGAGACCTTACCTCTTTTTCAGGCCTGTTCGGACATACGGTTCCCCCGGAAGATCAAGTTGATGAGCCTCGGCCCTATCAAATTTTTTAATTTCTTTTGTTTTTGGCCTTAAGACATTACACAATAGAGCTTTTCACATATATATTATTTCACATGTGAATGTTTTTATCAATACTTTAATGAACTTTAAATTTTTAAAAGAATTAATTTGACACCCTTTATTTTGTTATCAAAAGAATATTAAAAAAACTTTATTTGAGTTTTACCATTTGAACAATAACTTTATCAAAAAAAAAAAAAAATTTAAAATAACATTCTAACAAATAACTTGATGATCTTAGTAATAACTAAAAACATTAGCCTCCTACCCTCACATTAATTTTCTCAAGTGATGAAATAAAAACTCAGCCCCCTCCCTGAATGTGAAGTGAAACAATAGATAACCATTTGCTGTTAACAGCATATTAGACAACCCCATAACTAATAACTCACGTTTATTTTTATACCGGATAATTTCAGTTTATGAATTTATTCATATGTTTGATTATTATGATAATTTCAGTTTATGAATTTATTCATATGTTTGATTATTATCGTGATATTAGTTAATTATTAATATTAAGGGATTAATCACTGGAAAACCAATATATTTTTCTAAATATACATGGTTGCCCATTAAACTAAAAATATTGATGTGTATTACCAATGAATTTGTAATATATATGTCAAAGCACCCAATTCCTATCTAATACAACGTTAGATATTGAATTCAATGTGGAAAGCTTGTCATAATGATACTGGAACACAAATTTACATACCCCAAGTGGTGTTCAAACTGCAAGATAAAGTAGGTTGAATGATGTGTCATATTTTATATCATTTCCCATGTGACTTTAGGACCAATTATTCGTTATATTTATAGTTTTATATCCAACTTTCGATGCTTTGAGGGTGTGTTAAGTGTTTTCAGGCTGGAAATTGATTAGACGAGTGAATTGGTTGATTTTGATGACATATGGAAGAAACGGGAGAAGGATTTAGTCGAAATCAAGTAAAAGACGAAGAAAACGAATTCTGGAGTGTGTAACTCCCGTTACTAAACTAACGGCCGTTACTAAGGAATTTTCTGAAATCCCTGTAACGGGCAGTTAAGACAATAACGGTTGTAAACTTTGCATAGGCGTGTAACGCCCGTTATGCCCGAAGAAGCCGTGTAACACCCGTTACTTGACTAACAGCCGTTACACGGGGATTTTGTATATATACTTTGTTAGGATTCTGTATCTAGGACGAATTTTTTGAGAGAATTATAAGGGACGAATTTCAATAGGGTTTTTCATAGCAATACTCTTGTTCTCAACATTTTTAAGGCAAACAAACTGGTAGGGTTATTATCTTTTCAGTCTCGGATCAGAATCATTGTTGCTACCGAATTTTCTTCAATCAATTGGTATAATATGATTTCTTCCATTCTTGTTTGTTTTATTTATTTTAATATGAGTAGCTAAATTCTCTATTATCCGTCTTGATGTAGTGATTCAATATGTAGGATTGCGCAATTTTATTAATTCAAAGTTGATTTCAATTATCGTTGTGTCGAGATCTTGATGATTTAATTCTTTATTAATTATTATTTGACGTTGGTGGCATATGTGTTCTTCGTTAGTGGTACTAGTCGAATATATATGTGATTTTCAATTAATTGTTTGTCTATAAACAATTATCACTAGTTCATGGTATGATAGTGAATGTCTTTTAATAAAAGGAGTTATTTTGTCAATGTGTTGTTTAACGGTTGGTGGTACCACGTTATCTTCACACATGCACAATTGTTAATTCGATAGTCAAACAAACTAGTTGGTTAGGGATATTGTTTTAAGCGTTGGTGGTACCGGCTTTTGCAAAAGAACTAATTAATTAGGTGATGTAAATGAATTTTACAAACGTTGGTGGTACCAGTTTGTGTCTTTATTTTGTCACGATTATCTTTATCGACTTAATTTGAATTTGTACTTCATTAGTGTGGAATCCAAACATGTTGTTGAGTGAAGTCAAGACGGATGACCTTTAAATCTCTTTTGTCATAAAAACATTTTCAATATTGTTTGAGTACGATCCCTGCCCCGGTTACACCGGATTTAAATCATTTTCTTAGTTTAATTTTGCAACGTGGCAACTCGGCCACAAAACCCCCCCATTTCTTAAATCACTTTATTTTAATAATTGCTTATAAAAGTCCTTGTGAACGATCTTGGATTTACCGGTTACTATACTGCATACGAACGGGTACACTGCTCGTAAGTGTGTTGTAGTCAGTTCCCAGTGATTTGTGTTTTATAAATTTTATAACTAGATTTCACACATCATTGAAGTTTAACTTCTTCATAGTTCTTTGATAAATTGCATATGCAGGTGCAAGAATAAAGAACTACCTATAAGAGTATGAAGTTTAGCTGCTTCAAGAAGCTTGGACTTGGCTTTCATATACTCTTTGAAGGATTGGACAACGGCTAGTAAAAATGGTGTCAAGTAAGAACAATTGAAATTGTAAATTACTTTATCTTGCAGTCTGAACACAAACCTTGGGGTGTGTAAATTTGTGTTCCAATATCATTATGACAAGCTTTCCACATTGAATTCAGCATCTAACGTTGTATTAGATGGGAATTGGGTGTCTTGACATAAGATATTTTATATGGACTTTAAACTCACCCCTATCACTGATTTCTTCACGATATCTCTATTTAACCCTGATGTGTCATATTTTATATCATTTCCCACGTGATTTTAGAACCAATTATTCGTTATTTTTATAGTTTTATATCCAACTTTCGATGCTTTGAAGGTGTGTTAAGTGTTTTCAAGTTGGAAATTGATTAGACGAATGAATTGGTTGAGTTTGATGATATATGGAAGAAACGGGAGGAAGATTCGGTTGAAATCGAGCTAAAGACGAAGAAAACGAATCATGGAGTTTGTAACTGCCGTTACTCTAGTAACGGCCATTATAGAGAGGGTTTGTGGTTTCTCCTGTAACTGGCAGTTTTGTCACAAACGGCCGTTAGAATTTAACTAGCGTGTAACGGCCGTTAGCCTACTAACGCCCGTTAATCCTCTAGTACAAGTGTAACGGCTAGTTACTACACTAACGGCCGTTACATGCTGAGTTTGTATATAAGTTCAGTTAGGGTTCTGTACCAGGGACGAATCTTTGGCAATTTTTTATTAGCTTTCTCATAGTTCTTAGCCTTTTGGAGCAAACAAGTTGTTAGGGTTTCACATCTTTTCAGCTTTGGATTGTAATCATCATTGCTACCGGATTATCTCCAACCGTTTGGTATAATATGATTTCTTCTCTATTTGTTTGTTCTTGTGTTTTAATTATGAGTAGCTAAATCCTTAGCACCCGCTTGGGTAGTGAGCATGTCATAGGGTCGATTTAATGTTGCTTGCAAGTATTGAACGAGGTTTAAATGTTTAATCGAAGATCCAGGCTTATTTGGATTTAAATATTGTTTAGGCTTTTATATTAATTGATTGATAATTGTAATTAGAAGTTCGGGAGAAATCTATGTCATTGTCAATTGACTTATGAAATGGTTAATCGGTCTAAAATTAACCTAAAATCGTTGGAGTTCGGGAGAAATCAACGATAAAGTTTTTAAACAATTAAATTCATTTTTAGTGTGTAAACGCTTATGATAGAGGGATCTGATTAGGCAAATAAGCAGTTCGGGAGAAAGCTTTCAAAATATTAAATCATAAAATCAACTCAGGTATTTAATGCTTAACTGTTTAGAGTAGAAATTATGTGCGGGAGCAATAATTATGTTTTGAGCAGTTAAAGTTTCAAGTATAACGGGAGTTCATCTTATCTACCTTTTGAGTCGTTCAACAAATGCAAGTAATATTTAGACCCGATGATTGGCATGTGAGCTGATCCAAGTAGGTGTTCCTTTTAAATCTGTGTTAAGATTCAACAACCAAATATTCTCTTGCGATTAATCCTACGGGATTACTGACTTTTCTTACTAACTTTTGCAACGTGACAATTCGGTCACAAAACCCCCCTTTTGAATCTGAATCGCTTTACTGTAACATTTGCTTAATAAGTCATTGTGTTCGATCTCGGTTTACCAAGTCAATTATATTGCATACGAACGGGTACACTGCCCGCAAGTGTGTAGTAGTCAGTAGCTAGGTATTTCGTGTTTATAAATTTAAGACTAGAAAATACACATCAAACCCTTTTGTTTATCAGCCATATTCAACTTAGATCTTACAAATTCAATCGATATCACTCTGTTCATGACTAGTTCTCTAATCATACTATGTCTAATAGACATGTGTGATATCCATTTTAACCATAAAGGAATTTCAAAGATTAACTTGTTATTGCATGTAAACAAATCAATATTTGGTCAACCAGGTACAAATTTTACAAGTTCGTTAGTGATACATATTAAAAATGTCAGTTTAATGAGCAACCATGTACATTAAGAAAAGTACGTTAGTCATCCAATGATTAATCCTTAATATTAATCACTAAATTGAGATTTACTATTAGCTGTCGTAAACTATTGTATAATGTACAAATCCGATACTCAATCATCTACTTACTATTATACATAAAATTCACGATTTTGTATAAACATCTATATATACTTGACAGTAAATAAACCCTAAAATGTCATTCTAATTTCTAATTTCTTCTTACTTACAATTCTAATATAGTTATTGTCATTCTTTTAGATGACATAAAGGAAATTACCTGAGTAAATATTTCTGGGTTGAGCCAAGAAATAATTATTGGGGAACTCCTACATTTAAAAAAAATAATAACAATAAAACTTCTTCAAAAACTACTTTTTATAAAATAAAAGGTAAAAAAGGTAAAATTTATTCAAAATGCAGCGTAAAAATTACCCGCATCCCTGGTGATTAGCTGGATTTATTTTACCGTTAGCACTTAACCAAACTAAGAACACAAATCCATCCCCTGCTTGGCTTCCAATATATATATATATATATATATATTGCTAAGATTTTGACCAGAACCCTAAATATATATTGAATCTTAATTCAAGAACAACAACTAAAAATAATCAACTGATCTCAATCAGTCTTTCAACACTCAAACCTAGCAAAAAGTTTACCCCCGATAATCGGTTGTAAACCTATTATCTAAATTGATAATAGTTCTACTACAAATTAATCAAAGAACAGAAAAATGGAAATGAGAGTACAATAAATCAAACGGTAGGAAAACTCTTCCTTCTCTCTCTCAAGGAACCCTAGTCGAGTATACTATTCTTTATATAGGCAGGAGATATAAGATGTTACATTCTTCACCCTCTTCTTTCTTCTTCTTACACTTTAAGCTCAAACCTGCAAGAATAACAAACATGCAGAAATAGTCCCTCAGGTTTAATAGGTTTCAGCTTAGGCTATAAATTTAACATCCCCTCTTAGCCTAAACCTGAAACACATCATAGAGATTTAATTTAGAAACTAATTTGTCACGTTAAACCTTGTTCAACCCCTTGGTTAAAATATCAGCTATTTGATTAGCTGAATCAATTTTCTTGGTCTCAATGACCCCTGCTATAATTTTCTCTCGTACAAAGTGAAGATCAATTTCAAGATGTTTAGTCCTTTCATGGAAAATAGGGTTAGCTGCAATCTTAATTGCAGCCTGACTATCACAATGTATGGGAACAGGAAGCCATTTGCCCCATTTGAGATCATCAAGCAGTTTTAGAACCCAAATAACTTCTGAAGTAGCAGAGGCAAGAGCCCTATATTCTGCTTCAGCAGAAGATTTTGAAAGGGTTAGTTGTTTCTTACTCTTCCAAGAAACAAGAGATCCATTTAAAAACAAGCAAAAACCAGTTACAGATTTTCTTGTAACCACACATTTGGCCCAATCTACATCAACAAAAGTTCAAGAGATAACTTAGGGTTCTTGACAATGTGAACCCCCAAACCAGGTAACCCTATCAAGTATCTTAATACTCTAAGAGCAATTTTCACATGAGATTTCACTGGCTTATGCATAAACTGACTCAAGCAGTGTACAGAATAAGCAATATCAGGCCTGGTGTGTGTGAGATAAATCAGTTTTCCAATAAGTTTTTGATACTCAGAGACATTGTCAATCACAATATCCTTTTCACTTGGTTCACTAGTAATACTCAAGTTTTGTTCAAGGGGAGTAGCAAATGGTTTACAAGCAAGCAATCCAAAATCACTTAATAGATCCATACAATATTTTCTTTGAGATAAACATAAACCATTATCAATTTTAATAACTTCAATTCCTAAGAAATATTTGAGAATTCCAAGGTCTTTAATCATAAATGTAGATTTAAGGAACATTTTGAATTCATCAATAACATCAAGGTTATTACCATTGACAATAATGTCATCAACATAGACTAACAAAGCAATAAACACATTTCCTTCGCTTTTTGTAAAAGGTGAGTAATCACTCTTACTTTGGAGAAAGTTATTTCCAAGCAAAGCATGTGTAAGTTTGGCATTCCATTGTCTTGGTGCCTGTTTCAAGCCATACAATGATTTCTTAAGTTTGCAGACTATATTGTCATCAGGATTAAAGTATCCTTCAGGCAAGAACATGTAAACAGTTTCATCAAGCTCACCATATAAGAAAGCATTGTTAATGTCAAGTTGAAACAAAGGCCAGTCCATTTGCACAACTACATTAATCATACATCTAACAGTAACAATCTTAACAACAGGAGAGAATGTTTCATCAAAGTCCACACCAGGTTTTTGACTGTAACCTTTAGCAACTAGCCTAGCCTTATATCTTTCTATCTCCCCATTGGCCTTATACTTAATCTTATATACCCATTTACATCCTATAGGTTTTCTACCTTTAGGTAACTCAGTTATTTCCCAAGTGTCATTGTCATACAAAGTATCATTTCAAGATTCATAGCTTCAATCCAACAATTGTTTTTACAAGCCTGCCAATAATGAATAGGTTCAAAGGCTTTGTTTAATTCAGAGGTGAAGGCAAGACTTTCAAGGTCAAGGTTGGCATAGCTAACAAATCTTTCAATACCAATTTTAACTTTAGAATCAATGACAAAATCATTATATTTATTTGGAAAATGTGAAGTTCTTTCAAATCTTCTGTTACCAATTTGAGAAAAACTTTGACCTTCTGTTTCATTAAAATTATTGTTATTTTGATCAATACCCTCAGAAATGGTGTTATTTTCCTCATGTGTTGTTGCCACCTCATGTACATTGGCATCCTCATTGGAGACAGAGATGGTTCTTTTCCAAATATCATATAGTAGGGTGATTTTCCATGCAATACAGAAGAGGGTAATCTGTTAATCAAGTAGCAGGCAGTTAAAACACATTCAGACCACAAATACAGGGGTAATCCCCCCCTGGAATAAAAGAGCTCTAGCAATTTTAAGCAAATGCTTGTGCTTTCTCTCAACAATTCCATTTTGTTGAGGAGTATAAACAATAGAAGTTTGATGAATAATTCCTTAGTTTTCACAGAACAAGGTAAAGTTTTTATTGCAAAATTCTGTCCCATTATCACTTCTAAAACTTTTTATTTTCTTTCCAAATTGATTAGATATCAGATTCTAAAACACAACAATACAGTCATAGACTTCAGATTTGGACTTAAGTAAGTAAACCTAAACAGCCCTAGAAAAATCATCAACAATAGTTAAGAAATATTTGTAGCCCTCTAAACTAGAAACCTTGTATGGACCCCAAACATCAAGGTGAACAAGTTCACCAAGATGAGAAGACTTGTGATCACTTAAAGGAAATGGTTCTCTCACCTGTTTAGCCTTTTGACAAGTTTCACAAATTTCAGAATCCTTTGAAAAATTAAAGTCACCTTTTTTATTCAAAATAGTTAAGACTTGGTCTGAAGGGTGACCAAGCCTGTTATGCCACATTTGCTTAACAGAGCAGGACTTAATTTGACAATTGGTACCTTGATCAAAGTAGTAAAGACCATCAATTTGTCTACCAATCCCCAGAATTTTCACATCCCTCAAATCCTGAGGTAACACATAACATGCATTCTCATTAAAAGCAACAATGCATTTATTATCTCTTGACATTTTATGAACAGATATCAGACTAACACAATACTCAGGCACAACAAGAACATCATATAGAATTATATCCTTTGATAAAATCATGTTACCAACTTTAGTAATGAAAGCTTCAGTTCCATTAGGGTGAGACACTTTTATTTTCAAGTAAGAAATGTCAATAACATCAATAAAGTAAGATGTTGATTTGCACCAGAATCACAAATTAACCCTAATGTTTCCAAGGCAGTCTTAATTTTTGAGTTGAAGCAAACAAATTTGTGAAAATTTTGGTTGAAGAACTTATTGTTATTAACCAGTTTAATACCTGCCATATTCACTTTCACATTTTGACTTAGAGTGCCAACAGAGTTTTCTTTAATCAAAGAAATAAGCTAAGAAATATGTTCATCAGAGAAGGAAGCAGTGTTGCTAGAACCAACAGTGTTATTATTTTTCACAAACCTCTTGTTAAAATTTTGAGAATTCTGAAATGCATTGGTTTTCTTTTTTCCAAAGTCAGGTGGATATCCAATAATTTGAAAACATTTGTCAATTGTGTGACCATTGTAACCACATTGTTCACACACAACAGAAGGACCACCAGAATTCTTTTTGAAAGTAGAGTTTTTGTTATTAAGCTTGAAATTGTTTCCATTAGGTACATTTCTTTGAAAAACAGTTTTTTTCCCCACATTGGAATGAAACACAGAAGACGAAGCTTTTTGAGAATTGCCACTAGATATCAATCTATGTGACTCCTCCCCAGAAATAATAGCATAAGCATGTCAAACATCAGGCAAAGGATCCTTAGATAAGATATTACTCCTAACTTGCATATAAACATCATCTAATCCCATTAAAAATTGCATTAATTTTAACAACTGATTGTGCTTTTTAAAGTCCTCAGCAGCATGACAAGTGCATTTTGGCAATTTAACAAGAGCATCAAATTGTTTCCACAAAGCATTAAGTTTATGATAGTAATCAGCAATAGTAGACCCATTTTGACAAAGAGAGTTGATCTTATGATGCAAATTAAAAGTAACAGAACCATCAACTTTATCATAAGTTTCCTGTAACTCAGCCCAGACATGAGAAGCCCTTTTTGAAAAAATTTGACCAACATACAATTCTTCAGAAATAGAGTTCAAAATCCAACCCAATACAACAGCATTGACTCTGTCCCATTGTTTTCCTAAAACTTCATCTCTATTATAACTTTTACATGTTCCATCAATAAAACCAATTTTATTTTTACCCTTAAGAGCAAGCATCATAGCACAAGACCAGATATTATAATTTTCAGTTCCTTTGAGTTTAACAGAGACAACAGTTAAAGAAGCAGAGTCATTAGGATGCAAATGTAAAGGGTGACTTAAATCAAGTTTACTAATTCTTGTAGCAGTTTCACTTTCAACAGATTCATTATCAGTGTTATAATCATACTCATGAAGGTTATCATCAATATCCATGATAGCAAGTAGAAGCAAACAAACATAGATAATAACACACAAGAGCAAGAAGAACACAAATAAGATAACACTACAACTAGAACACACAGAATAGCAGATATAAAGAAAGAAAAAATGAAGCAAAGAATATATATATATGTATATATATTTTGAAAAACAAGAAAATAATCTTTTTTCTCCCAAACAGTGCCAGGGACAGGATTCCTTGCCTCTCACGGAGGTAGGTCAAGTTTAGCACAGAAGGTTTTGTGAGAAAAAGATGAGTAAAAATATTTTTGAAAAGGAAAAAAAAGTCAAGACAAGAATAAAAGAGAAGGAAGAAAAGATGCAAACAGTGCTATTTAGAAGACTCAGATGATGAAACCCTACTAGTTTATTGATTCACTTAGTCAATAAACATAGCAGGATCAAAGCAGCAAAAACACCAGGAGATTAGGTTTATTTATTGATTCACTTAGTCAATAAAATAAACCCAATAGATCTTGAACCACCAGAAAACCCTAACCCTTAAATCAAGAAAATAGGGTATCCGTACACAACCAGATCTGTAAACTCAAACGGTGATTAAATAATCATACATCGTTTAAGAAAAAACAGATCTAACCAAAAAGCCCCAAATCGATCAACAAACCCTAAAATTATTATTGAAAAGATTTAGGTAAAATTAGTATTTTCCGAACCTGGCTCTGATACCATGTTAAGATTTTGACCAGAACCCCAAATATATATTGAATCTTAATTCAAGAACAACAACTAAAACTAATCAACTGATCTCAATCAGTCTTTCAACACTCAAACCTAGCAAAAAGTTTACCCCGATAATCGGTTGTAAACCTATTATCTAAATTGATAATAGTTCTATTACAAATTAATCAAAGAACAGAAAAATGGAGATGAGAGTACAATAAATCAAACGGTAGGAAAACTCTTCCTTCTCTCTCTCAAGGAACCCTAGTCGAGTATACTATTCTTTATATAGGCAGGAGATATAAGATGTTACATTCTTCACCCTCTTCTTTCTTCCTCTTCTTTCTTCTTCCTACACTTTAAGCTCAAACCTGCAAGAATAATAAACATGCAGAAATAGTCCCTCAGGTTTAATAGGTTTCAGTTTAGGCTATTAATTTAACATATATATACACAATCTGTATATGTATATGTGTATATATATATCTATTCCGCTATTCGTTAATTCCAACTCCTTGCTACTTCTTCAATGCTTCCCATTTTGTTTTATTTCTATCTTTCTTCTCTGATCAATTGAATTCTTGATTCCAAAAAAAAAAATAATGGTGAAAAAAAGAATTAAACCCACAAAAGAAAGAAAGAAAGTGTCGAAACAACATTGCTACATTATTGACACTGATGGGTTTTAAAGATGAAGACCCTGCTACTACTGTCAAGATCATGCTTTGCAGACTAAAAAAATTTCAAGAAAAGTCCAAGAAACCCGCCCGTTCGACATTCAAGAAATTACCAGTTGTTTCTTCAACATTCAAGAAACCGGGCCATTCGACATTATTCAAGAAACCCGTTGTTTTCTCAACTTTCAAGAAGATTACTTTCAAATGTGGTGGAAAAACGACTACGGTTTCTCTTAAACCACATTATTCTTTTGATAATCATAATAATAATTATATGGAAATTGCAGATTTAAGAAATAATGATAATAATAATAAAAAGAATGTATTTTTCTCAAAAAGTACTAATCTTGATCAGATTATGAATGATGTTGTTGATGAAGGCTGCATGGGGTTCCATAATTTTATAAAAAGTATTGGTGGGTCAGAGGCTAAATTGGTGATCGAAAAAGTGCTTACGTCATCAGATGTAACAAAGGGCCTAGGGCAGCTTTTGATACCATGAACGAATGTCAAGAATTCTGGGTTCTTGACAAGTGATGAGAGAAGGAAACTGGGAAAGAAGGAAAATATAAGTGTGTCTTTGTTTGATCTGAAAAGGCGTGAATCGACGGTGAATTTTGCTCGGTGGAATATGAATAAGGAAGTGTATGTGTTGAAAACAGGATGGAACAATATTGTCAAAGAAAATGGGTTGAAACAAGGTATGGTGATTAGAGTTTGGGCGTTTCGGGTCGATGAGCAACTCTGTTTGGCACTTAATTGATCAGACAGTTTGAAGACATTTAGATTCCAGAACCAGTCATTTGGTTCTGAGTATGTTTTGTTAGTTAAATTTGTTTAGAACGAATTGTATTTTTGGTCCCTGTGGTATCACACGTTTTGCAAGTTTGATACAAACATGTGCAAAGTCGCGAAACGCATCCCTGTCATATCACACCTCTTGCATCTTTGGTCTAAAACTAACTGACCGTTTATTTTCTCCGTTTATGAGGCCATGTGCTACACATGTGATGGACAAGATTGTCTTTTCATACAAAAAGGACCATTTTTGCAAATCCACTTTTGTTGTATTTATTCTTTTGTCTCTATATTGCTTCTCTCTCCACTCAACCTACCAACCATTTATTCTTTTATCTATGCAGATCTTCAAAAACATCAACCATATCTTCAAAAAAATAGATTTATAAATCTATTCATAACTACTTCCATACATACATACACACACACACACAAACACACACACACACACACACACACACATATATATATATATATTAAGAAAGAGAGAACGGGGAAAAGAGTGACGACGAGTGAGAGCAGCGGTGTGGTGGTGGTGTTTTCCGGCGGTCTCCACCGGTGTGGCGGCGTCAATGGCAGTTGGTAATTTTCAACTTGGTTCATTTATCGAAGAAAAGGCCGAGATTATTCACACAAAAAAAGCATACTAAATCTCCAAATCGCAAAACCACATGTCAAATCGATAATTAATTAAAGAGAAATACAGCAACTACGAGAATCTTCAACAAATGGAACACATCAGAAGTGGATGAAAACAAACCCCTTTTTTCTTGATTACCGATAAAAAGCAGATCCAAGAATTTGAGATGCAAAGAAAAAGATCCAAGAATTAGCAGTGGAAGAAATAATAATATAAATACCACCAAATAGAAAGAAACAAGATCCAATAATATGGAGTTACAAGGCACATGTTAAAATCCAGTACAAAGTTAAAGGAGGATGCCATGAAGTAGATCCAGGTGAAGTATGAAGGAGTTATCCTCAACAAATCGGTGCTTAAATGCATCTTTATGGTGTGTTGTCTTTGGGTGGTTAATCTTGAATTGGCTCATCAGAGATTTTATTACGTCCATTTATGTCTTTTGATTTTTTCAACATTACTAATTATGATGTTATTAGTATTATTCAGAATCTGAGATACTGTTTCAACAAAAAAAGAAAAATGAAGAAATAAAAAATCAGGTAATATACAGGTTGTATGGATGATGGATTGGTGTAAAAGGAATATATTTTATACTGCTGGTAATTTTTATTTTAGTAGTATCTAATAATTTTGTGTTCAAGATTTTCCAGGTATATGATTGATATAGATATGAGTGATGTAATATATATATAATATCTGTGTGTGTGTTTGATGAGGATGAGGATGATGAGATATGGATTTTGGTTATTGCAAAAATAGTCCTAGTTTATACGAAAAGATAGTATTACCCCTCATGTGAGGGGCACATGATGTATTTAACGGTAAAAATAGACGGAATGTTACTGTTGGATCAAAATTGCAACAGGTATTATATGACAGGGATGCGTTTCGCGACTTTGCACATGTTTGCATCAAACTTGCAAAATGTGTGATAACACAGGGACCAAAAATGCAATTCGTGCATTTGTTTATATGGTATGTAACCTTCTATTAAACGACTAGAATCAACACTTTATCTTCTTCTTCCTCCTTAAATTAATTTACCACCACTAGTATATCTTGTTGGTTAATTTGAAGATTCTTTCCTTTCTTTCTTTCTGAATCTATCTCAGATCAAACGCAAAGTCCCAAATATTAACAAGCCCCCTTTTTTTGTTTTCAATTGTAGCTTTCTCTAGCAAATTTTAGGAACTTTCCTTCGGTTATATCTTTGTCACTGTTTATGCACTGGCTTCTCAACAATTCTCCCTTTGGAAATTTTCAGATCCGCTAAGTTGAAACTTTAGACTACAAAAATAAATATATAAAAGTTATTAATTGCATATAATAAAGCTATAATCACAATAAAAAAAACATTTAATGATCAGGAAAACAGGGAAAATTACAGTTAGTCTTTACTTTGCAATTTGACTATTCTTTTGTATTCTCTTTGCAATCTTCATCCTACCGTATGCTCTGTAAGTTTTTCTTTTCTCAAAGTGAATTCTAGTTTCTTGATCCGTTTGTTACTACTTCTAAGGCTTAACTGTTGCTTTCCTCTCTTTTTTGTTTCTTTGTTTGTGTCATTATCAACTGTGTCTTTGTAATTATTTATTAATATAACTAAGATCTGACATAGAACTGTACAAGAAACTAGATTCCAAAGAAGGCGAAAATGAAATCTTCAGAATTGCTAAGGCAAGGGAGAGAAGACGTAGGGATTTAGGGGATGTCATTTATATCAAACACGAAAGTGGACAGAGCATTGTGAAAGAGGGAGATATTAGGAAAAGATGGGAAGAGTACTTCGCCAACCTGTTTAATGGGAGAGGGTCGGGGAGAATTGAAGGAGGAGAGGTCATCACCGCACACCCAAACACACGCTATGACGACGATGATGCTATGAGGATCAGCCGAGAGGAAGTAAGGATCGCCCTAAAGAAGATGGGGAGAAACAAAGCAGTAGGTCCAGATCAAATTCCGGTTGAGGCATGGAGATGCCTGGGGGACGTGGGGATAAGCTTGTTGACAAGCCTCTTCAACAAGATTTGGACGAGAGCAAAAATGCCAGAAGAATGGAGACTTAGTGAGGTTATACCTATCTATAAGAACAAGGGGGACGTGCAGAGTTGTAGCAACTACAGGGGCATTAAACTCCTAAGTCATACCATGAAGCTTTGGGAGAGAGTGATTGAGACGAGGCTTAGAAGACAAGCGGATCCCGCTAAAACTGAAAGGGAAGTTCTACAGAGTCGCTATTAGACCGGCTATGTTATGCGGGTCAGAATGTTGGCCGATGACGAAAGCCCAAGCATCTCGAGTAGAGGTAGCAGAGATGAGGATGCTAAGGTGGTCTTGCGGGAAGACCCTATCAGACAGGATCCCCACAGGAGTTTTTAGAGCAGAACTTTAAGTAGGGACCATCATTAACAAGCTAAGAGAAGGGCGCTTGAGATGGTTTGGCCATGTTAGGAGAAGGGATCAAACAGCACCACTAAGGAGAGCGGAGTCTATTCACGTCAAAGGCACACGAAGAAGAGGAAGGCCTAAATGAGGTGGGAGGACCGATTAGCGAAGGACCTAATAGAACTTGGTTTGTCGGAGGACTTGACGTCGGATAGGACGGCCTAGAGAACTAGGATTAGAATAGAGGATTAGGGTAGGGTTTGTCTTTTGTGGGACTTTGATCGACATCCTTTTCCTATATTGCCTTGCCTAAGGTGGTTTGTGTTGGTTTGAAACGGGTGAAGTAGGCCCAACTTTGGTGACTCGCCGCCAAAGAAGGCTTTGTACTGACAGGAGGAGAGGTAGGTCAACGGAGGTGGAAGGACAGAATACCGAAGGTTACGATGGTGTTTCCTGATGGAGGAGGTGGTCAGTGAGGGTAAGGCAAATGGGAATAGGTTTTTGTAGACTTTTTTCGTAGACTTTGGTTCTTGGTAACCTCCGTAGTGGTTTTGGCCTGAGTAGAGGGAGGCCAAAATCGAGGGGGAAGGTTACTCTTGGCTGCCCCAAAATGCTCTGCCCGTTGGAGGACATGACCGATGAGGGTTTATTAGAGGACTAGGACTAGTTTAGGGGTTTTGGGAGCTTGGGAGAGGACTAGGTTTAATCTAGCTAGGCGGCTTTATTAGTGTGTTTCATAGGTTGCGCACCACCCGTTATTTTAGTTTACCGTAGCGGCCTAAGGTACTCTGCTCCGTAGGTTGTTTAGAAAATAGTTTAATCCCCTTAGTTTTTAGTCATTTCTTATGTATAGGTAGGCTGTGTCTATTATGCTCTTACTTTTTATGTTGTTATTTGCGTAATATGGTTGCTAGAGTTTATGTTATGTACTAAGGTTTTGTTACCGTACGTTTGCTACCCTTCCCTACTCGTAAGGAGGTATACCCAGAGGAACCAATGGACAGGTATTATCGTCTTATCATGTTCTCGACAGACAGGTATAAACACTTTACCCTTTTACGGCTTTTATATCTTCATGGCCGGAGGTCCTTATGGAAGCAGTCTCTCCACCTTTGGGTAGAGGTAAGACTGTCTACAGCTCACCTCCCCCATACCCCGCGCAGGGATTGGGTACCGTTGTTGTTGTTGTTGTAGTGTTTTTGTTATCAGGGTTTTATTTGATTGGTACTAACTCAGAGTACGTAATGATTTTATGGTTTGAACATAATTTGAATGAAAAGATGGTACATATAAATTCTTGAATATTGTGATTCTTTTTAGCATTATTATATTGTTATTATGGCCACTGACTAAAGACATCATGTTTAAATCAAGTTCATTGATATATTGCATAAAGAGCTCTGCTTCTTCTGAGCTTTGCTTCTTCTGAATTTCCATTCAAGAAACAATGACTATGGTATAATAAACGTAAAATGATCGGGCCTTATGCAATCATGTAACAGCGGTATACATATAAAGCCGCAGATTAGTCCTGTGAACCACTTTGTAAGTAACTGGTAAACATTGTTCCATGATATGAATCTTTGAGTACAATCAAGATTGACTATTTTAGTAGGATGGGCTGAACCAAGATTTGGTTGGTTGGGGCTGGGGGCCTTTTCATATAACTTTTTCAAAAAAGTTATGGATAAAAGTACACTACTAAATACACTTCCTGGTCTATCCCCTGCCTAAGAAGATTTGGTGAATGGATGGTTACTTCAGATATTTTTCCAAATAAGCCCTCTGAAAAATCTAGTTACTGATTGATTAGATTGTTATAGGTATGTTCTTTGGTACTGTTAGTCCAAATGTACAGGCAGACCGTCTCTTTACTTGTAATCGACAATGCTTTAGTGACAAACCGGGTAAATGTAAAGCTAGTATTGAGAATACATTAACATACATCTATTTTACATATGTGAAGTACGAGTTACAGTGACTTCTATTATGTGTTTGGTACTGGACTAATATACATGTAAATGCAGCCCTATTTTCATACCAGACGTTTTTTTTTATATCACATCAGATCTACCTATAGGCGAGAGAATTAGACTTTTCTGACTATTCATAGGCGAACGAATTAGGCTTTTGAGAAGGACTAAGCGGCAATCTCAGTGAAACGTGAGAGGCTCATTGTGTACGAGCTTCAATAGTGAGAGCTAAGCTAGGAACGGGGAAGGATGAGCAGAGAGGAAGGACATACACACATACATAACGCACCTGTAAACACTTGCAGCACTTATTTTTTGATGGAAATGGAATGAGCTTTTCCATTCCTTAGACCATTCCATGCTACCAAACAGAACATTGTTCTTTTTTTGCTTCCTAAACCTCAAGCAACACAGATCGAGTCTGTATCCTCAATGTACTCATCATCTTTTATCATGTTTATCAAATGTTCGACCTCATCATATATCATTTCACGTTGTGGATGCAATCTATCATCCACGACGAATGAAAGGGTGTTAGTTTTTACATCTATCCGACTAAATCCTGGATCCTTTTTAACATTCTTCCTCTTCATGTTCTTCCTAGCATGGGCCATCTCACTCCATTGGTTACAAGATGCATAGATGTTAGATAAAAGTACATATGTTGATGAATCAAATGGTTCCAGTTTTAAAATCTTTGTTGCCACCCGTTTTCCAGTTTCAATATCCCCTTGAAACCGACAAGCACTGATCACGGATTTGTACATTGAACCACAAGTTTCTAATGGCATAAAGTTGATCAGTTTCTCTGCCTCTTGAACATATCCGGCTCTGCAGAGACAATCTATGAGACACCAGTAGTGCTCGGTGTCAGCTTCTATGCCATAATCTATAACCATTGACTCAAAATACGAATAAGCTTCTGAAATTAATCCAGAATGACCACAAGCCAAGAGCACTCCAATAAACGTGACTCGATCAGGCAAAATATTACCATTTGATATCAAATATTTGAAAAGATCAAGTGCATCTTTGCCATGACCATATTGAGCCAAGCCCACCAACATAGCATTCCAAATTACAATATCTTTGACATGAGTTCTTCTGAATACCCGAAAAGAGTCTTGTATGTTACCACATTTGGCATAAAAGTCTATAAGTGAAGTGATGACATAAGCGTCTAAAGCACAATTGGACTTGATAGCATTAGCATGTATTTGCCTTCCTAGTTCAAATGCAGTTGAGTAAGAACTCGCTTTGATTAACGTTGCAAAGGTATAAACATCAGGCAATACACCAGATTTCCTCATTTTCTGGTATATTACAAGGGCACGATTCTCGTCTCCATTTTCTACCCATCCAGATATCATAGAAGTCCATGCCGCAACATCTGGAGACGCGATTTCTTGAAAAACTCTATCGGCGTCCACCATGTATCCACATTTTATATACATATCAAGAAGGCTGCTACTTAAATACAAATCTTGATCTACCCCGAATTTCAGAACATAGCCGTGAACTTGGCTCCCAAGATTTAGACTTTTTAGTAACCTGCAGTCTCTAGTCATGGTTGCTAGCGTAATCTCATCTGGTCTGTATCCAACTCTTTGCATCATAATGAAGAGCTCCCATGCTCGATAACTGTTGCCACTATTTATAAACGCAAAAATCATTGTGTTCCACAGTCCCAAATCAAATTCATCTATATCGAGAAAAAGTGACTCTGCTTGTTTTATTCCTCCATTTGTCGAGTAAGAGTTAACTAGTGTTGTGGAAACACTGATGTCGATATCAAACCCACTTTTAAGTGCATGAACATGGATTTGCTCAGTTAGATATAAACCTGCAGGAAGTGCAGTACACGTGCTTAACACGCCTGCAAATGTGAAATGATCAGGTTGTAGGCCATTGCATAACATATCCATTATACAAGTCCACAGATTCTTCCCCTGACCCACTTTGCTTATAAGTTCTTATTATTGAATTCCATGAAACAATATCAGTGTTTTTCATTTCAAAGAATACTCTTTTTGCTGATTTGAAGCATCCCATCTTTGTGTACATGTCAATTAAACGATTGGATACATCAATGTCGATATCACAACCTGATTTCAAAGCTATACCATGAATCTTTTCCCCCAAGTTTAGTTCACCAAGTGGCATCACGGAATCAAGAGATTTGTAAAACTGGGAAATGGTTTTATTCGGTGATACTACTTTAGCAAATTCATTGTCTATCAATGATAGCTTAATAGCATACGCTTGTACTTGCTCAATATTCTTCATGTTTGTACAAGCATCATTAGCAAACGCACTAAAAACGCAATGCACACTGTCAATATCCAGATTTACATCCTCACACCGATGAAAATCTGACAGGAAGTGGAATGCTTCCTCTTGAAGTCCTGTTTTTACATAGGCTCTCAGCATCACATTCCATAAGACCTCGTCACGATTATATTCTGCCAAGTTATCAAACGTCAATCTCGCCTCTCTTATCTTACCATACCGTATATAAATATTAACAAGAGCTCCCGAAACAAGCACTTCCGATTCCAACCCAAGTTTCACAGTATACCCATGTACACATTCCGAAATACAAACATAACCTGACATCAAACATAACTTTAAAACTGGAGCAAATGTCAACTTTGTCAGCTTATTAAAATCACATGATCTAAGAAGAAGTCTAAAAAGATGCAAACCCTCTTCCACAATACCTGTCTGCAAATCGCAGTTGAATGCATAAGCAGCCAAAATGGAATTCCATGTAACATGGTCTTTGTGCTGAGTTACATTGAAAAGATGGCGAGAGGAGCTTAAAGAGCTGCACTTGGAATACATGCTGATTAGATTGTTTGTTAGAAAGCGGTCAGCTGTCGTGTTTCTGTGCTTTATGGCAACAGCGTGTGTGGCTTTACCCAACAGCAAGTCATTTTGGACAATGGCAGTTCGGATTAAGGGAAACCATGGTGATCGTGAACAAGAATTATATGAAGCAATTGAGCTACAAAATGATCTAAGAAACATGGTCATTCCTAGTGTGTACATACATATATGAAATGATATGATGCATCCTTTCACTTGCTTTCACTCAAAATTAAAAGTGAAGTTACCAGTAGCCAATGGGCAGCTAATATGGTTGGTAGCACATCGGTAAGGTCTTGGTACCTAGGCATCAGGTTTGACACTCACTCAGTCACTCTTCCACATTTTTGAGTGTGGGGTGGTATTTGAGGTAAGTTATGGGCTCAATTCTAAACATTTGGGTAGATTAAAAGTAAGAACATGATAATTTGCTGCTAAAAGAAAAAAAAATGAAGTTACTAGTAGCCACAAGAAATGACTAAACAAAAATATCAACCACAGGTATTTAACATTATCGATTATCTAATCTCAATCATTCATTCATTTTTCAATTTCTATTTTATTTTTGCTTATATCAACAAGAGAAAGTGCCGTAATGTGATTGGTTATAAGCTTATAATAACATTTTACATATTTAATTAAAAATGCTGAAGTATTCAAGTCAAAGACAAACACATCAAATATTTGCACATGTTTTGGACAAAATCAAACCAATCAATCAATTTTCAATCTCCTTTTCATACCATGAAGAAGAGAGGTGACACAATGTGTGATTGGATATGAAAGATTCTACATGATTAATAATAAAACAAAATCTTAGAAGAAATATGTGTATATGTTTACACTTAAATTTGAGAAGGCTAAAACAAATTAACCAAACAAATCAAAATTACAATATTTCATAGGAACCCCATAAGCCGAAACCATACAAGTCTGTACAACCAATCTTGGATAATCAAACAAGCCAGCTCATTTTTGACTCTGGTTCTCAACCATATTACCTCTCCTAGCCTATGCGATACATGGAAACATTATCTTCATTAAACACTCAGGTCTAGGTTGCTTTGAATCTTCAATGTTCATATACACAGACTAAAAATAACTTTGATGGCACTATGCGTGGGTCAACAACTCATATACATTACTATTGTTATCCCCAGGAACACGTTTTAGCATTTCTAAGCTTTTACGGCTCCCTAAGAACTCAATCCTCTTGAATTCCACATAACCACGATCTGCAGCTTCTTTACTTGAATACACTGATCGCAGCTTATCAGCGTGCCTTGAATCAGTATGAATGGCCAACTCGATCTCTATTCTTGACATGTTCTCCTGTAACAATAAACAGCACTGGTTAACAATTAATGCTTGATTTATAGGGAAAATTTCAAGCTATTTCTGAATGAGCCAATCCGGCTTTATCTATAAGAAGTTTTGCTGGCCAAAGCAAAAGATTCCGTTGCAACGGAAGTTTTACATAATATTCATAATATTAGGAATAAATAAATAAGTCAAGGGACTAGTATTGTAAAATAGGAAGTTTAGGGGTTGTTTGTGTCAAACTGGAACTTAGGCCGTCGGTGGCAGTTACTGAATATGTGTATAAATATGTGGATATATTACATAATCGATATGATATTGATGATAAATTCTTCTTCTTCTTCCTAAATTCTCTCAACTCAATTCTGTTCGTTACAGGAAGGAGTTTAAATGGGTCAAGAGTTGCCTAAATTGTTCTTTTAATTTATGCAACCTTCCAAATCACTTTCAGATAACAAAACTAGATTAATTTTGCAATAACATAGTTTTAATTTACACAAACTTTTATATGAATGGGTATATGCAGATTATGTTCATCTCTAATAGGTAAAGCAAAACATTAGCTACAAGAAACAATATACAGATGCTGAGCCAATCCAATTAGACATGCACCATACATTTGCCTATTGGATTTGTAACCTGACTAACCTGTCAGGTCATCCCCTTTTGCCACCTCTTAGCCTTTAAAGAAAACTATCTATTACCTGGTAATATGCATGGATATGATCTAACAGTTGCATACAAGTGAACCCTGTATCACTGAAATAAGTCCTTGAACAAGGGCCCATCTCTGAGAATCTGTCAACTGGATACAGTATGGTGAGGAAATGGTTCTTGAGAACCAATTCATTCTTCTCACTGCCCAAAACATACCAAATAATAAACTAAAATGATATTGAAAACTAAGTAAACACAGAATCAGAAAAAGATGATCATTTACACTTCTGAAAGTGGTCGTGTGTTGTTCACAAAAGAAGCATCAGGTTCTTTCTCTTCTTCAATTGTGTCAGTGGCAGAGTCAGTGTAGATAGAAGCACTTGATGATGGCTCAGATATTGACCAGCAAATTGAATCAAGAAGGGTCGCTGGTGTTAATGGTTTTATTGGCGTTTCACATGTCTGTCATAATTACAGAATCGATTCTTAATGGTTAATAATTTATGAAGTAGATAATTGTATCATTTTATACCCAGGAAAAACTAACTACTGATACCTGCATACGTCGACCACGGCGATTCCTAACACCTTTTTTTGCAAGGTTTGCCATATTCTGATTTTCTTCATAATTTGAATTCATTCGAAGACTTTGTGCAGCATGAAAACCATCAACCCCATTATTATCCTAAAAATTAGCATCATGTAAGCATAAGACTTCTCTTATTGAGAAGGAACCAAAACAAAAGAGTTTGTATACACCTTTCGACCACCTCCACCTTGAGCATTATCAAGCATAATTCCAATCTGACGTGCCAAGTCAGCAGACAAATGTACGAGTCTTTGTAGCCTTGTCTCCTTCGCAGTCTTCAGAACCCATAGGGGCTGAGTTCCATCAATGATTAATCAAAAAAACAGCATATAATCTGATTTTCTCTTACTCATCTATCTCTTGCATATGCGAGTGTTTGTATGCGTTTTGTGAGCGATGGTTTAAGGATTCAGTCAATTAATAGAGGTTCCAATTTCGACCCAGATACTTATGAATGATTCAATTGAGTTGTGTTTCCCCACAAATGGTCAGATGGGTCAAATTAAAACTTAGCTAAAAGAGAAAAGGGTCGAAAGTTGCCCAGTCAATTGAGTGCATGCCTACTTGTGATCATAATTATCACATTAACTATTTCTTCTATAAGAAAAATCCAAACAATGTCTGTTGGTCAAGCCGAACCTGACCAGGTCCGTTTCAGCCCTAAGAAAAAATGGAACTTATCAGCTGGAACCTGTTTTAACCCGTTAACCAGCCCACCCATCTTGACACTCCTAACTTATAAGGTTAAACAAAAACATATAAGATTTTTGAGCTATAACTTACTGTAACAAGATGATTGGAGTGACCAAGATACTTCTGAACAGAAGACTCTTCGCATACCACATGACTAGCATTGTGATCGGGCAACCATTGATCCATAAGCGAACCACCTTGTCCGAAAGCTGCCTCAACAACCTACTGGAACCAAATTTCATTGATATAAGTTAAACCCCTTTTGGCATTCTTTCATTGTGGCTTTTAGGTATTACAATTTGCAAATGTACTGAAAGTTGTTAAGGTCCTCGTTCATATAAAGATTAATGTAAAAAAGTTAACAAATGAAGCCAAAGAATCGATTAGATACATGAATTGAAGACCGTTTGGATTTGCACTTTGGAATTAATTGTCAGACTGGTATTTAGGGCATTCATGTGTAAACAAATAGCTGAAGCCCTTACTATTATCAATATATACATAATCAATTTTCAGAATACAAATCCGAACACCCCATTAAGCTCCTCATCAATCAGACACAGATTTCCATTTTTATGTCATAAAAATGAAAATAAATTTGAGTAATATGTCTAAAACACAGCCTTAATTTAAACAGAATGCCAACTATCAGGTTGTACCTTATTTAGCAGTTCAGCAGAAACTTCCGGATCTACATAAAACGATTGACCCGAAAAAACTGAGCCTCTTCTTTTCAGCTCTTCTTCTGTTGAGAATAACCTCGATTTCTCAATCATATTTGGTTGTTTGGCATTTTCCAGCATGGCAACAGGGAGACAAGTATTCCCACTGGCAAGCATGTTCAGATCATCCTTCGGCATACGATTTTCTCCAAAATTTTTTACAACATAAAGGGCTTCACTCAATCTCACTGACCAAAAATAACAAAAGAATTAAATTTGAAAGAGACAACCTAAAACCAGTTGAAATATCTTTAATGGGTTTTTGCATAAAGGTAACAAAGGTTTGTTTGATATATGTTTTAAGTAACCATCTTTATTGTCACTCCTAACTAAATAACCAGCTTTCAAAAATTGGCTTCAAAGCAAACTTCGCCCTTGTCAACAAATAACCAGATTTTTGGACACCGTGTAAAAAAAAGTCTGACATTTTAAACTTACTGACACATAATCCAATTTAACATGGTACCATGTACGGATTACCTTAAATTTTGTGGTGAATAAAAAAACATTGGTTACCTAAAAGAGCTATCATATCAAACTTTATTACCTTCAATAATCCTGTGCTAAGCTTTGAAATCTACAAACTTTTACCATTTTTCCTAACACTATCAACAAACCATCCAAGTGTAACAATAAAGAGACCAATTGTGGCTCCATGCTTCAAAGCATGCTCAAATTTTCGTCCGCCTGAGCTGTATATAAGTGTTAAGTTATCCACAATAACAAGCTGTCCCTTAAATTCCAAAAACAAAGATATACATATAAAACTATTTTGTCAAAAAAGAAAAATCCACAATAACAAGCAGTCCTTTGATTCCAAAAACAAAGATATACATATCTAATTTTGAAGTCAAAATATATAAAAGTTTTCAAACTTCAAAAAAGATGTATCAACTATGTTACATTATAAAATGTCTATATCAACGATATTTGAGTTAAATTTGTATCAAAAATGTAAAAGCAATTTGAATTCGTAAAGCAAATGGTTCCCTTTTGCAACTGGTAAAGTTATGAAAATTACAGCAAAAAGGCTTGACGAAACAAGGTTGACGAATCGTTTATGACACAAAGTTTGTATGCACTATAGATTATCAATAATTATGATAAAATTTTCGTAAATGTAACTGCACGAAAACCTGTAATTACACGATTGAAAAATTACTAAGATGACAAATGAAAGAAAAGGATATTTGGACCACTAAATGGGTACACCGCGGATGCAAATGTGGACTGTATTGACCACCTAATCTCTCTGTTGCATCCATCACTTGTTTTCTTGCTTCTGTAAATCCATATCATGAGACAAGTTAAGTTATACAACAACAATAATAATAATCAACGATGCTGCTTTCGTTCTAAAAGTCAAAACCATTGACACCTTTTGACTATATGGTCAAACAATTTGATATATAATTCAACATTAATTCACATTGCTACTTGTGTAGTGAATAAAAAACAAAATAAGTCAAAGTATATAAAATCACTTATCAATACCAAGCAACTACACTTTGAGTACAAACAGCAACATGCCAAAAATTGATTTGAAAAACAAAAACACTTGACCAGAAAAGTCAAAAAAGTCAGAACTTCAAAATATTAAGCAAATGTGGAACCTAATATCATATATGCATATTAGTATATCACATTCACAAGTATTCATTCAATCTATCAACTATAGTATAAAAACACAAAAAAAAAACACAATTCATGATTACAATATACTAACTACAAAAGATTATAATAAAATGACACAAAAACACAAAAAATGAATAAGAACTAAGTTACCTTTTGATAGTCCAGTAACACAAATAACAAGACCAGAAAAAGGAGATTTTGATGATGATGATGATGATAAATTAACATTTTTAACAGTAATTGAAGATGAAGAAGAATTAGCAGGTGACATTCTAGGATCTATAGATTGAACACTTCTAAATGAATAACCACCCAATTTACATGTTATATCTACAAATAATCTTGAATAAGATTTCTTAATATTATTATTAGTAGTAGTATTACTATACTTTAAACCACCATTCCCAACCATCTGATTTAAACAACAAAATCAAGATTATTTTTCAAGATTTTTGTATATTCCACATGGGTTTTTGATTTTAAACAACATATCAAATGGGGTTTAGGATTTATGCATAAAAAGAATAAGAAATATTGAAACTTGTTTTTTTGAACGAAGAAGAAAGATCAGATGGTGTTTGAAAATAATTTGTAAAGATTTTTTCTGGTCAAATATTGTGAAAGTTTGTAGAGCAAAGTGACGGCAGCGTGATTTTCATGTGCTTTTGTGCACTCTTTTTTTTTCCTGTCTAAAAAGTGGTAAGATTGGCGGTGTTCAAAATTTTCAGAAAAATTTGGCAAAGAAGAGGGACCATTCTTTTTTTAATCCATTAATTTTATCAAATCTATACCTACTTATAAAAATTATAGCCCCATTTAATTTTAGAAATGTTAAAAGTTATATTAAACGATATAACAGAAATACTTTCTTTTTTTCTTTTTTTTATTTACTAATTTAATTATCACCATTAATATATCCTCTAATGGAATAAATTACATCACCAATCCTTAAATTTTTAAAATAACTACACTAAACAAAATTATATCAATTTAATTTACATGAATAGCTTATACTACTCGTCGTTACCATCACCAGTCGTCACCACCCATCGCCACTGCATTGTCATTGTCACTGCCGCATTGTGCGGACACCATGCTAGTCTCTCTAAACACTTTTGATTGAAACTAACTTTTAATTGAAGTAATTAAATCAAAATATTGATATTATGTATTTTTTTTACATTTTTAAAATAATCTATACTTCTATATTGAAACTAACTTTTAATTGAAGCAATTAAATCAAAATATTAATATTATGTATTTTTTTTACATTTTTAAAATAATTTATACTTCTAAACTATCTTATAAAGCATTTTGTCTTTTTTGAAAATCTCATTTCATAATTTGAAGTACTTAAGATACCCATCTTCTTTATTCACTAATTTAAACATCCTTAAATCTCATTTTCTTAAATCTCAACCACTCATTTTCTTCTCTCTCCTCAAATCTCAACAACTCATTGTTTTTCTCTCCTCCATAAATTATTTTATTCCTCTAATTATTTCAAAATCTTTTATCTCAAAAACCGTATATCGATAAATTATAATTGTATGGGTGTTCTTAAAATTTCATGCTCTTTCATTAAAGATGTCATTCCATATACTTTCGACGAACTTTTAAATGCTAGGGTCGTACGGATAAAACATTTTGCTATCACACTCTATGCTTTATCACCTCTTATGACCTATCACTCATACCATCTCACAGCCGCAATGTGCGGGCACTTTCCCTTGTTAAAACAAATACACGATTTGAAAATGACAACATAATCATTTTTCAACATCCTTTATCTATATTTATTAAATTATGATATTATACAAATTTTAAATGTCATGAATTATCTCTATTATATAAAAACTTTCAACATCTAATATCTAAATTTAACTTTATACCTTTTCATATTATTTTATAAAATATATAATTAATATTCATTAATTCTTATTAATAATTTTCGATAAAAGAGATTTTTTAAAATAATAATATCATCAAATTTCAACATGTTTTATTTATAATTGTTAAATTATTAATCTTGTATCTAGTGTAAGTTAGAACGAAAATTTAATATGTTTAATTCGAGTAATACGGGAGATATAATCAAGTGTTTTTATATAAGAAAATGGAAAATAAATCAACCTGATAATCAATTTAACAAGATGATAATAACATTTGACATAAGTAAAGGAATAAACCAGGAAAAAGTTGTTAGATTATATTTGTCATGTGATAAAAACTTTAAGTTGATTAGTAGGTTGCTTTATCATTTTCCTTTTATAAATCATCCTTGTATAGGTAAAGGTTTTAAACTGAACATTCAACGAATAGTTCATGACGACGAGAAGTTCATTCGTTTAGTTAAATGAATGACTATGAACAAAAAAAATTTGTTGGTTTAGTTTAACAAATAAAACATGAATAAAACTCTCATTTGTTCATTCATTTTCATGACGTTCGATATTTGTTCGTGAATATTTGTTCATGTATATTTGTGATCATTTATTTATATATGTTCTTCCATATATATATATATATATATTGATTATGAGAAAGTGTTCACATGACTTGCCTCAGAGCTTGTCACATTTGTTTTTTTTATGTGTCAACTCCATAATGCTTCACCTGACACATCTATAGTCATATTAGCATTAGATTTGCATACATCAACTTCCATTTCATCATTGACTCATTAATTTTGAAATAAACACTCAAAAATCAAATGTAACAAATAAGTCTCGAACTCATGACGTTCAGGAAAAAAGATACACACGCTCCTAATGAACTACATGTCCATTTTTGTATGCTAATTTTTTTCTTGTTTATTCCTTTACTTATGTCAAATGTTATTATCATCTTGTTAAATTGATTATTAGGTTGATTTATTTTTCATTTTCTTATATAAAAACACTTGATTATATCTCCCGTATTACTCGAATTGGTTTTCGGTATCGTTATTGGTTTTGAATTTGGTGTAAACGGTATCCGTACCAAAGAAAACCGAATTTTAGTGCCTAGAACACGTCCCAATAAAACAAAGTAGGTGATAACCCAAAAATCAAATATGCACATGATCAATACCAGTACTCAATTTGGTGTAAACGGTATCGATACCACTACCAGTATTTGGTGTAAACGGTATCCTCAAAACTTCATCAACTATGCCTCTCTCGATTCGTTCATCACCACTACCAATACTGAATTTGGTGTAAACGGTATCAGTGAGGAAACCGAATTTTGTTTCGAATTTTAGTGACTAGAACACGTCCTAATAAAACAAACCGGGTGATAACCCAAAAAATTAAATATGCAGAATTGCGCATGACCAATATTATTTATTCAAAATGTAAAAATAAAATATTTCAAATCTAGTACTACATCAAAGAGAGAGAACAGTATTCTTCAAAGAAATATACAAACTTTTAAATCAAGACAGAGCAAAAACTAGTAAACAGTTGTTATATACGAGTATATATACTTCTGTATCTCTATTTGATCATATATCCACTGAATTTGTACCTCTGCCATCCATGTTCAGTTTGATTCCATCCATATTCTGTTCTGTGCATCTTCTTGCCTACATACTCTGTATCTATGAAACCGGGAATTTTCGGCTGTGTCCCAACGTTCCCAAGTCTACAGTATAATCCTACAATTACCAAGTACAAGTACTAATTAACAACTATTATATAAATAGCTAACATACATTGCACTATTGCATCAATAATCATATCTTTTTTCTTGGAGAAAAGTGAATATAAAACTGTCCGGCACCTAATAATTATATTTTCATATATTAAATTAAAAAAAACTTGTGGTTGAGAAATAATAATAGAAAGTAACACAAAGGAACTAGAGGCAGCTGCCAGTGGTGTCACAACAGTAACGCGATATGCTCCGTTGGGAGCCCTCTAACGGCATAATAGCATATTTTGCAAAAGCATATTTAGATGTTCAAATTAAACTGGACTAGGAAAATAATGTACATGATCATGTGATTGTAAGTAGGTAAATAGATGGAGAATTCAAAGTAATCAAAGAAATTCAGCAATAATGTGTTTACCTCTATCCGGGGGAAGTCCCTGCTCAGTGACTTCATCCGGATGCATCATTTGGATTCGTCGTTTTTTCTTCATGTTTTCCGAATACCCCTTTTGCAGCTTTCTCTTTGTTGCTTCAAATTTCTCTTCCATGCGACTTGACGCCTTACTTTCTTCATCAGGAATCACTCGAGCCTTTGGAGTATTCTTTGTTTCCTCCACTTTAATTTTGATCTTGCTTTTGGTTGCTTCACGTTTACTTAGTTTACTAGGAACCACTTGAACCTTTGCACCATTCGCTACGTTTTCTAGTTTGATTTTGATCATGCTTGTGGGTTCTTCACATTTTTTTCCGATATTGCTTTTAAAAACTACTATATTCATAGATCCTGGCGTCATAAAGTTACTTCCAGACTCACATTTAATCGTTTTACTTTCACCAATCACTTCTACCTTTGGACTATTTTCTATTTTCTCAATTTTAACTTTGATCTTGCTTTCTACTTCTTCAATGTTCTCTTCAACGACACTCGACAACTCGGATTTCACAGCTTCACTTTGTTCACCAGGAATCACCAAAGCCTTTGAATCGTTCTCTACTTTTTTCCACTCAATTTTGATCTTGCTTTCTGTTTCTTCAATTTTCTCTTCAATAGAATTTGGCGTCATAAAGTTACTTCCACACTCGCATTTAACCGTAATACTTTCTTCATCATCAATCACTTGAACCTTTGGACTATTTTCTACTTTCTCAATTTTAACAACACTCGACGACTCGGATTTGATATTTTCGCCACTCTTTTCAATAATCTCTTTAATCCTCAAAACCTCATGATCAACTACGCCTCTCTCGATTCGTTCATTATCACTCGGGTCGACACTGTCTGTTCGTTTTTGGCAGTCATGAGATTCGAAGCAATCTGTAGACTCATCACACGAATACAAAGTTTGAGCGATTTCGTCTCTCTTGATTAGAAACTCTATTGGGTGATCAAAAGCAGCCACCGTGATCGCCCAATTGATGATCTCGAATATATCTGCATTCGCATTCTGTAAGTAGTTCCTCAAATCATTCATCATCGCGCTTACGAAGATTTCGATGGTCGAGTGTTATATAAAACTGTTCTTAATTAATTAGGTACGCTAGCTAGCTATATCGAAACCCAATGTTAATTTATATGAGGAGAATAACTTAGGAGACAAGTAAAAGTAAAAAATAGTTTGGAAAGTGGATTACTATTACTGTATAATTTAGTAAGTAGATGTAAATCATATCTCTATGTAAATTTTCGACATGTTTTTATAGAATGTTGGCCGGAGGTTTTTTAATCAATAAAATTTGAAATCAGTCTTTGAGGTAAAGTTTTTTTAAACCCGGTGTTTCACTAAACCTGCTATGCGGGGTTCCGGGAGAGTTTATTTCAAGGTCTCGAGTTCGAGTCTTGGTAGGTTCTCCTCGATGATATTTTCCAATAAAGGAGGTGGTATGGTGAGAAAGACTATTTAAAATCCGCTGAGTGCGGGACCCTTTCGTTGTACAATTAGCGCACATCATACGCGTCTGAGGTAAAATTCACTTGTCAAAAAGAGGTAAAGTTTTTTTATATCTCAACCCTCTCATAATCATCAAGATATCAGTGCCCAAAATACGTGGAAATTAAACGGTTGTAGACATTTACTTTTCTTTTCAGTTTTTTATTTAAAAGAAATGTAAAATGATAATGACAGCCCTAAGGGTTGTCATTAGTATCTTATTACATGCATAAAAAGTAGTATTTTTATATATAAAAACTAGCTAATCAACCCGCATATTATGCGGGTAGCTGAATAGAATTTGATGTTATATAAATCACATTTGTTATATTAAAAATCTAATCTAATGATAAATTGATTATTCAATTCTCATACTTCTAACTTCGAAATAGTATTACAATGATAAATTTTAATCTACAAAATTATTTTATATTTCAATATCAACCCTTTTGATAACACTTAATATTTTACTTAAGTTACAATGATATCAAAAGTAAAGTTATATAATTTAAAAAAGATACTATGAAAAATTTAATTAATTATACGGGTTTTGATCTTTAGTTTCTATTTCTCCTAAATAATTAAGTAAATTAAAAGTTTTCCATATATATCTACTAAAATTATGTTTTATATCTTGAAATAAGTTTGAAATTGTTTTTTTTTTTGGATGATGTCATAAAAAATTAAGATAATATATTAACATGTTATGAAAAATTCTTTTAAAAGAACATGACATCATCACAATCTTCTTTTATTAATATAAGAGAAGAGAAGAGATCATCCCCTATATTTTAAGTGATAAAGTACAAATTTTAATACACCCTTACACTGTAGTTATCAAAACTCTAAAAAAATATACTAACCGGTTATGTCAAGGATCATGTACGTATCATACTCATCTTTTACTTGTACTAGTTAAAGGTAATCCGAGTTTATCACATCAGTGTTAAAGATCCCGAAATACTACCCAAAATATGAAATAATTGCTAAATACTACCCAAAATATACTAACCTGATATAAAGTATATTTATTCATGCATTAAAGTGTTGAAACATTATCAAATGTAAGTGGAAAAAATATATTTTGTGCTTCATGTGTGAAGATGATTATCAGATGTGCGTTCTGAGTACCAAGATGGTATATGGAACCAGAGGGTTCAATTTTTACCCATTTATCTTTTTTCTTTATAAATATAAAAGTAAATATAAATATATAAAACAAACTACTCTTTTTTTTTATGTACTGATTTATACGTCTTCGTCTAATATACCTATAATACTCTTAATGAAATAATTTACAACATATATCATCCAACTCATAAATAAACGACACGAACAATTCTTACATAAATTCATTTTACATTCCGAGCCACCACCGTCGCCGCCACCACTATTGTCGTCATCGCTACCACCATCGTCGTCGCATTGCGCGAGCATACATCTAGTTTTAAATAATAATAATATAACAATAGAACCTGATATTTCCATATAGCCTTAACGTTTTTTTAGAAAAACTAATAAAAGTAACTTAACTGTTAATTAGAGTAACTTAGTGTTAATAATGGAAATAAAATTTGGACTCAAGATGTATAACAATGGATAGTTTTAACAACTTGCCATAATGCCATGCATACATCAAAAACGTGAAAAGATTATAATGTTTTTATTAGTTTTTTTTATTATTGATTTGAATTTGAATTTCACATGTTGTAGTATTTTTAATATATTTGAAGACTTACCAAGTTTATAACATCTATGGTTTGGCTTTTTATTTGAATGGCTAAGATTAGTTTGCTATTTATTTTTAATGGCTTAGATTAAAAGTTTAACATTTTTTTTCTCTTAACTCTACCAATAATATATATATATATATATATATATTAAAAATTGAAAGTATCCCCATTTTATTGTTCATAGGATCTACGTTATTTGAAAACCAAATTTCAAACTCCTTCATTCTCATATATTATTGTCAATATATTTTATTAAGTATAGTAGGATTTTAAACTTTTTAATGAAAAAATTGATATTACTTATCCAATCACACGAATGTCCTATATATACAAAATTTTTGAGCTTATGTCTCCTCTATTAACTCTTTACTAGCTCAACGCATTAGATTTAAGTTCTTAATGTGGTTAAGTATTTATATTTATTTATTTGAATTTATTTGAATATATGTCTTGATAGATTTTAGCTTTTATTATTTTCATGAATTGAAAAAAATCTTACTATATTGATATAAATTGGTTTATGATACAAATTCGTTTTATTATTGATGTGCATATTGCCTTATTCTATGTTTTCTAATAAGTCCTCTGCCCCATATGGGTATATTTGTTTTCCATTAGATGTGTGAAAATAGTTAATGGTACTTTTGTTATAATACTAATTAGTTTGTTTGCTTTCATGACTCTTCAATTTCCACAAATACGAGAAGCCGGAGATCTCTAGAGGTGACTTGGTTTGATGTGTTTGAGATTGTCTTTATATATTAACCCCAACTTCCCCTGTTTCGCTCTTATAATAACAATTAAATATATTCCATTCTTATTGTGATATCCCAGATGCATCGTGAGCCTTGGTTAATTAGTTGTCACAAAGTTTTAGGATGGGCTAAAATATGTGCTTGACAAGTAATGATGGGGAATTAAAACGTTCAGCATCATAGTGATTATGTTCACGTCAAGGATTTCAAAATATACTTATCTAGTGGAAGAATTAATGTAGCCATGAATTATAACAAACTGTGAATATTTAATTGAATGTGCTTAGGATTAAGTGTGTAGTTGAAACCCCATCCATCATTTACCAATAGGACTGATAACAGACAATGAAATTGAAAAGCTAAGCGATTTATCATTCATGGGCTATATCACTATATGGTTATACTACACAAGATGCATTGTTATGTTTTGTATTTGACATCGTGTTGATTCCGTCAACCAACAATTAGTAATGTCTACATAAAAGTTGTAAGTTAATATCTTAATCAACTTTTTTTAAAAACCTAGTATACCGTTAAAAATTATACACTCCCCTCAAAAAAAATATATATATATATACTCCTTATTAAAGATTATACACCCCCCTAAAAATGGAAAGTGTTACCAAAATGTCACATGCGAAATTACCAAAATGTCTTTAATAAACGCCCCGCCATGGAAGAGTTTTTATACATTACCAAATTTGCCCTTAATGAATTAATTTACATCCTAAACCCTTATCTTGCTAATTTACATTCTAAGTCCTTATTTATAAAATACTTCTATTATCTTAACATCAACTTACACCACTCCACACCAATTGTTGATGTCATCACCACGCGTCACCAACACCACTATACCGTCGTCGCCGTTATCCCCGCCGCATTGCGCGGGTACTATGCTCGTATATATATATATATATATATATATAACAAGAGCGGTACTTGCGCAATGCGACGACGGTAACGGCGACGGGTGGTGGTGGTGGCGACATTGGCGGTAACATAGTTATTATCAATGTAAATGTAATTGATGTTAAAGGGGTAGTATAGCTATTTTAAGTTGAGTATGTATGTTGTAAATAATTTCATTATGGGTATAATAGACATATTAGATAGAAAATTTATATTAGTGAATAAAGTAGGGGGTTAATTTGTGTAGATAGCGTTGAATTATTTTGAGGGTATTTTGGGTAAATATAGTGTGTGGATTGAGAAGATATTGAAAGTTAGGGGTATTTTAGGTTTTTAAAGATAGATTATTTAAATGGGGGAGAGGTAGTTTGTTTTATAAAGAATTATAGATATAGATAACAAACAACTGGGTAATAGCCCAGTGGCCACCAACCGCTACTTTTCAGGAGAGGTCATGGTTTCGAATCTTACCAAAAGTAAACTTGAGATAATAAGAGGATTATTAAGTGATTCAGATTTATTTTGACACTAGCTTGGCTGGGGGATTAGTGGAAACCAAATGGTACATGGGATCAGGGGGTTTCCATCCAATTACTATTTCTTTATTTTTTCTTTATATATATATATGTAAAAAGTGTTAAATTCTTTTATTAGAGAAACAAAGACCGTTAGATGAGTTCAAACTTTTTGTTGCAACTTTTAAATCAAAATAATTGTATCATTAGCAAATTTGTTATTAAGTAAATATAATATTAGTCCTTCTACTTTAAATAATATATATCCATTCTAAATTAAAATATTAATGATGGAAAGTGAAAGTTAATGATGAAAAACACAAAAGTATAAACTAATGAAGGGAAAACAAAAAAATTTAAATTAATATGACTTTTGATATAATTATTAATATAATTAGAGTTAATTACACTTTTGGTCCCTGTCGAGGGTTAAAAATTATCATTTTCATCCCTACCTTTCATATATTACAGTTATAGTCCAAAAAACTTTCCTTCGTCAACACTTTTGGTCCAATTTTTGAAACGGACGTTAAACACGATATGCACGTGATGGGTATTTTAGTCTTTTCATTATACAGGGACCAAAAGTGTAATATACTATATGAATGTAGACAGAGAAACATATCCATCATCTTCTTCATCATATACCTTCCAAATCTTGAATATCAATATCATCAATGAAGTTTAGCAGTAGCAAAATACAAAGATATAGCTTACATAAATAGCTCAATTTCTAAATAGCCTAAAGAAGCAGCTTACATAAATATCTCATGACGTGTTAAACATTGGTCATGACCATACTTTGCTTCAATCTCCACAATCTATCTACCTCCTTTCCAAAAAGCACGAAACATACATATACAACCCAAATATTCACACACATGCACACATATAGACGGTGATGATGATGATGCTGATGAACAAAACGATGACTCCGTTCACAAAGCACAGCCAACACTGCCGTCCGCCACCACTATCAATTTCTCTTCCAGTTTCTCCGCCACCCATCACACCATTGTAGCTCCCACAAAAAACTATAGATATAGATCTGGATATATAGATATATATATAGAGAGAGATAGATTTATAAGAGATATAAATATAAAGATTGATATAGATATAAATATCGATATCGATATATTCTTTAGGAAAATGCTAAATGAATTAATGTGCATAATTCTTTATATAGTATAAATTTCCAAAGATATTGAGAAAAGATATAGAGATAGAGAGATATCGATTTGTGGATTTATTGGGTTTGATTTGTTTCGAAAATGTAGATCTGATTCTCGTGTCTTAATTGTATGTTATCTTCAACATTTATAGTGATAAAGATTTAGATATATAAAAACTGAATATAGATATGGATTGATACAGATAGATATAGATACACAGATTGAGATATAGATTTGAGTTAATTACACTTTTGGTCAATGTATAATGAAAAGACTAAAATACCTATCATGTGCAGATCACGTGATGGGTGTTTAACGTCCGTTCCAAGAATTTGACCAAAAACGTTGATGAAGCAAAGTTTTTTGGACTAAAATTGTAATCTATGTAAGGTATGGATGAAAACGGTAATTTTTAGCCCTCGACAGGGACCAAAAGTATAATTAACTCATATAATTAATAACTAAAGTTCTTTGATGATATTTATTTTTTTAGATAATATAATTTAGTCACATGTTTAATAACTTAATTTAAAGATATTGAGAACTGTGATTGGTCAATTGAGATTAGGTTAGTTGTCAAATACACAGATTGTTTATTACATTTTTAAAATAAGATAAATTGTTAAATATGTAAATTAAAACGTAAAAAATATAGGTAAAATCAAATTAAAAGAATATATTTTTAAAACATTGAACACATATATTGCATATATCTTTTGTAATATTTAACTATATACAATATTTGTCTATATTTTTGATCAGACATGTGTTGCTTTTTAATCACAATATGTGTAAAGTGTAAGCAAGTCATAATATGTACAAAGTGTAAGTAAATCATAACTTACGGCAAACCATCGCGTCACACATGAATGTAAAGAGGGTTACTCATGGCGTCACCTAGCCACGTATTAGTACCTGTACAAGTGTGTAATCACAATAGTTAGAGAAAGCACAATATATGTGTCCAAACAATAAGACGTCAAATAATGTATTATAAGTGTACCACGACAACAACAAAAAAACACCACAACTACAATGTTCTCAAGTATGGAATACTTAGTAGTACGTCGTTCGAAAACGTGTTCTCACGTGTATGACACTTGGGAGTACTTAGTACAAAAGCACATTTTCAAGTGTATGACACTTAGGAGTACATAGTACAAATCATCAAGTACGAATACTTGGGAGTACGCCAAACCAATCAATAAGTACATGCATAACCAAATCCACTCACAAGTCCATCGTACCACAATCCAACCGAAACCACAACCCACATACATTTCATACGACTTCACATTTAAGGAACCATAGATGCTTATATATAGGGTCACCCGCAACTTTCCCACCACATCTACAACTCATTAAATGTATCATCGTCTTCCATGTATGTACAACTATCCGAATCACATCACATAATCCAAATGGAAAACATAATCCAACAACAATAAGTTAAACCGTCAAACAAATAAATCAAACAATCAATCAAGCAATAAGACAAATCGTAACTCAATCCAATCAACCAATCAATCAAACAATCAAGCACATATGTGTACACTTTTCAGCCCGAATCTCAATTGAGTAGGGAGCTACGGAACTCACCTTAGCCTTAGATGTCGTTAGAATGAGCTTTAGTAGGTGAACAGGGAGCACAACAATCACAAATCTATTACATCAACATCTTATCATCACACTATATCCTACACTATGCCACAACCCCAAAGATGGTTTATAAGATGAAGTTTAGAACATTTGGTTAAAGATACAAAGGTTTTGGTTGAACACAAGTTGAGGTTTGACAATTAATTTTGACTGAGAAATCAAAGTGTTACACGCTCCTTGTTATGGATTATTAAGATGTAAGGATGAGTATGGGTTAAGCAACTAAGGATTAGACATTTTAGAACACAAATAATACAAAATTAGCAAATATGTGGCACGTAGGAAATGCACGTGGCACATATTTAGCTTTTTTACGTTTTTGGGAAAATATGTGGCACATGCATACATGCATGTGGCGCATATTTGAATCTGTTTGGACTTTACACAAAAACTGTGGCACGTGAATTACTGCATGTGGCACACTTAGGGATGTTCTTGCTCAAAACGGGTTTTCACATCAAAATCGACCCCACACTCATTTTTGACCATTTTGAAGCTTGTATAAACAAAATTAGACACAACCCACTTTAAAACTCAATCCATAAAAACAATTCCATGCTTAAATCCGAATATAACCTAGTTTACCCATTTTGTAACCCTAATTTTGACCCATTTTTTTTCCTTTTGACCTAAATTTGACCCATGACTCAAAGGGTTTGGCTTAGAATCATGTTAAATAACACAAAATGATAAAGCTGGGATAAGTTTCACTTACCAAATCTTGTTTTTGACCCGATTGGAGTGTTTCTTTGCATTTTGACTTTCTAGTTTTTGATATGTTGCTTAGTAGATAATAATGGTACTTAATCTTGTAAGAGTGTAAGAATATATATATATATATATAGAGAGAGAGAGAGACTAAGGTGTGTGTTCTTGAATGAGAGCTGGAGAGAGAAATGGAAGAGTAAAATGAATGGATGAATGAGTGGGTAGTGGTGGAATGGGGTGCAAGATCTTGGAGGGATAAGGTTGAGTCAAGTAGGTGGGTCATGGGTGTGGGTAAGATCTAAGGGTTGACCCATCTCAATTACTAGCTTAATCAAACGCTTTGCATCGTTTAGTACCGTACCATCAAGTAAGGGATGAACCGAACCGTTAAGTATAGTACTCATCATTTAATCCAAGAAAAGCACTTAGTTATATTACTTAGCGAGTTCGTTAGTCAAATCGCATAATTAGTCAAACAGTCAAAAGTCTCGGGTGTACATATGTTAAAGGATATAGCGTAGTTATTTTAAGGATTGAGAGATTTTTTATATTGTAAATTATTTCATTAAGGGTACTATAGGTATATTAGGTAGAACTTTTTAAATTGATGAATAACGGAAATGAGTATTTTAGGTATTTCAATTCCTTAATTGAGATTTTAAAAAATGGTTGCTCCTTTATTATGTATTATAGATTATAGATATGTCTTTTCGCGTATCACACAAGATATAATCTGGTAATAGTATAAGAGAAATGAGAATATGTGACTGTTGGATATCCAAATAAATATCAAAAATTTATTATGTAAGGGGTTTACACCTAAGTTTACACTTTTCTTATTGTATAATACGCAATTGTGTGTGGCTAGTATACCACCCATCAGTATATTTCATCACTATCTAGTTAGTTATGATTTAGTTTATTTTTATTATCTCATATAATATTATCGTAAAAAAATTAAACTATAAGACTTGAAATTTTGAGGAAGAAAATAAAGGATAGCACTAAAATTTGGTTAGAAAATTGACAAAGCAAAATAAGATTTTATATTTAAAATCGTAAAAAACTTTTATTCTACATAGGAAAACTGATACATTTAATGGATTAGTCTTTTCATGTGGATCACCATCGTTGCCGTATTGGACATGCATCTAGTTTATCTCTATACATATAAATAAATTTAGATGTAATCAATATTACCTTATAAGTCACTTCAAGTGACTTAATTTATGAAATATTTAAGTACTTTTTTTTGTTTAAATAGGAAAATGATTAATCTTCCTAATTCATTAGCTTAAAATCCTCCTAATTAATAAGATGATGACATGTGAAAATTGAAGGAGTAAGATTAGGAAAGAGATTAAGTGAAATCCACTTGTCACATTTATATAATTTTAGGAGGATTTTTAGGCTAAAGTTTAGGAGGATTAATCATTTTCCTACTAAATATATTACAATTAGTAAATAATAATAATAATAATAATAATAATAATAATAATAATAATAATAATAATAATAATAATAATAATAATAAAGAAAGAAAGAAAGAGACATACGCTTACGTCCTGCCAATATGTTGTTATACTCGTGGGATAGGGACTTGATGTATGTGACAGGCTCATCCCCCTAGACGCAAACTGGTACGATCGAATTTGTGAGTGGTCTCCCGTCTGTTTCTCTTCCTTAGGAGAACTTGAAATGGATGTGGTGACCTTACTGAAAAAGGATCCGAAAGTTCTCTGTGATTTAAGACATTGGGGCACGTGCTTCTACTCTTATTTTTATCAGATTAGCTTTGCTACAACTAGAGGCGCAAAAACTCAGATAGCATCGTGGCACCCTGCTAATTTCTTGTAACTTAAATCTCAATAAAAGGTGTTGTTTCACCATCATGGTACACACGTGTTGGGGCGGATACCATTGATAGCGCCTCTAATGTTGTGACTACCAAAAACATTATAGGTATAGCAAAATAGTGCACACATACATATTAATTATCATGTTATACAAAAATTACTAAATTTATATATTAGTAAAAACAAAAGATTCATTTGAAATATAAAATGCATTGGCTCTTATCAAACCAGATGTTGATACATCAGCAACCTATTAAATGACCATGATGACAAAACATGAGAAGTATATTCAGCCATTGGAGTACAGAAAAAAAAAAGGAAAAAAAAACTAAATAGAAGTTCAATAGTACATCTAATACCGACCAACAAAATAGATAACATGTTAAATGACCATGATGACTCGACCCCTAATATTATTGTGATTAAGAAAACAAAAATGAATTTGTAGTAAAGGCGCATTTAAAATGTGATGATGGATAAGATAAAGCAAGTATGTAAACTTACGAATAATCCTGAATGTGTAGCTCCCAACATCTGACATGTATTGCATCATAAGGCTTTGGGTCGCGTATACGATGTCCCTTAGTAACTCTATCGGCGACAACTAAAGGAGAAATCCATTTTGGTATATATATATATGCGTTTTAAAAATTGTTAATCTTAAAAAGATAAGATAAGTTAACTATACCAAAAATCATCTTCTTTTTTTATGTTGTATCATCCACAAGATCTTTAAAACTGCCGACAAGTAAAGGAAAATAAGGGATGGTTTTTGCTATATTAGGATTCGCAGGTACGACCCTTGTATTCTTGCTAATAATAATTTCGTAGAGGTTGCCGTGCAAACTATATCCCTCCTATCTTGGGAAGTTATAGTCATTGTATCCAAGTTTGAAATGATGGATTTCAAAGACATGACCCACCAAATTCATCGACTTATATTGTTGCAATAGATGATGGTCGTATACAACGGCAACAAACGTGTTTCCCTAACAATGCATTCTCGAGTTAGTTTTAGGATAGAAAAGAAAAGAAAATGAAAGAAATAAAATCAAAGTGTAACACCCCAACAAGGCGGAATCATGGGGTATCACAAGAAAAGCACAGCACGACATGGAAATTATGTAGAGTAAACTAAATGCATAAAAGGATCAAGTAAATCCATCCAAACCATTTAGTAGTGCAAGCAACCGGATCACATCTAAGCATAAACCCTAATCGGGAATAATGAATCACGGATCCAACAAATCCAAGTCCAAATCCAATTCTAGCAAAATCAGGCAATCAATCATCCAATACATCTTTGAGCTAACCTGTCACCTGAAAAGTGTACTAACACGCGTCAACATAAAGTTAGTGAGTTCGTAGGGACAAGTAACAGGAAATAAGTGTGTCAGGATAACAACAGTTAACGATATACGAGGATTAGAATACTTAATCAAGTTCCAAGGAAACCCTAAAAGGTTTCACGTTATCACAAATCAATACAAGTCAACGTTTACGTTCAATAATAGTTATAATGGCACGACTTACATAATAAATAATGCGCAATAAACCGGCACGACTTACATGATAAACAATGCGTATAATATGTTTCAGGCACGACTTACTTATTTTCAAATGCGTAAACTACGTTCCAGGCACGACTTACATATATTTCAAATGCGTAAAATACGTTCCAGGCACGACTTACATATATTTCAAATGCGTAATATCAATGTTACGTTACAACTAAGCATTCATATTCAATATACATGTTAAACAATATCGTTAACAACAAAGTTATGCCACAAATCGTGGGCTTATCGCTATGCCATCAACATGGACTTAATCGTTATCACAATCACAAATCTATAATACGTTAAGGGGGAAAATGTTATCATGCGAGATCCTATGTCCCGATCCTTATCAGAATGTTTTCCATCAATCAACAACACAATGCACATACACTTCTTACGATTCTAATTTCAAGGAATCATTGATGCTTATATATAGGGTCACCCGCAGCCTTCCCACCACATCTCCTATTCATTGAAAGCATAACCGTCTTCCATGTATGTACAACTACCCAAACCACAATAAGTATTCATAAACGGAAGCATAATTAACCGAGCAACAAGTCAATACGTTAATCAAACAATCAATCAATCGATTAAACAACAATAACAAGCATGTACACTTTTCAGACCGAATCTCAATTGAGTAGGGAGGGTTTACAAAACTCACCTTGATTGGATATGCAAGCTAAGTACAAGTTATAATCGAGTTATAACGTCCAACAATCGCTTAGCGTGCACCACCTATAAACATATACATTACAAATCACGTGTCAAACCCTATATAGGTTCTAGAAGAGAAAATCAACCTTAGAGGACAATTGGGACTTAACTCGGTTACGTCACAACCCTAAAGTGTCTTATTGGTTCAACCGAATATGAACAAGGACACTTTATCACATCATTTTTGAAAATGGCAGTAGATTCAAGCTATAAGGATTATACCATGATAAAGTAGACTCTCTCACGATTCCAACGATAGGTCATACGCCTAAAACGGACTTACGGATCAAAAGTTATAAGCGTTTGAAATTGACATGTGACCAGAAAAATGCCACTGCGCCGCAGTGGGGTCTGACCCTTCCCACTGCGCCGCAGTGAGAAGAATCTGCACCCAACAGCAGCAGTTCATCACCATAAACGACCCAAAAACACCCATTTTGACCCCATAGTCGACCAAGGAAGGTTCAAGACATGTTTCGAAGCACAAACCAACATCATTTGACATAAACAAACAAAACCCCTATTATAGATTCGATTCATAACATCATACAAATCCGGATTCACCTCAAATTCAACCAAACCCTAATGAACCCTAAATCGACCCAAATTCATTTAGATCCAACACAAGGAAGTTATCTACTAATTAAAGGAACATTTTGAGCTAAAGACTACTTACCAATTCGTCCCGGAGCTTCAAATCCGTTTTTGGAGTTCTTGAGAAGGATGAACATGTTTATAACCCAAATTTCTTGAAGTTTTGCAAGAGATTATTGTTATACTTTGATTTACTAACCCTATATAGATAGAGAGTTGTGGAAGAAAGAATGAGTGGAGGGTGTGAAGTGGGGGTTAGGGGCCGGCCTAGAGAGGTCCAAACGTGGCTCCCGCTCAGCTAATTTCGACAAATAGCTATTCGTTAACCATTTAAACGCTAAAACGAGACCGTAAACATAATCTAACTCAACGTTACGTTAAAACATGTCAAAACGTTCCGGAATTTATCATTTAATCATACCTTAAATTTCGTTTCGTTACAAGTCAACATAGGTCAAAAGTCGCGAATGTTACATCATTCCCCCGTTAAAAAAATTTCGTCCCGAAATTCAATTCTACCTAGACTCGTTAAATAATTGGGGATACTCGGCTTTTATAGAATGTTCTCGTTCCCCTGGAAATTTGGGTCCGCGTCTAACTTTACATCTTGTTTTAACGTTTGTATACAAAATATCCTATAGCTTTCTAGCTTCTAGGTTTAGGATCCATATCAGCTCTCTTACAACCTTTAATGTTTTATCAACACGGATTTCTCAAAGAGACACATGAAGTGTTGGATTCGGCAAACGCTTCCAAAGATTACTAATATGAATAATATTATGAACTCCACTCAAGTATTGAGGAAGGCTCCAAACAATACGCTACCGGGCCAAAATGTTCTAAATTTTGTTAAATGGTCTAATAATCCTTGGACCCAATCTACTACGTTTTACAAAACGGACGCCCCTTTCTACGGGGACACATTCAACATCACAAAATCGCCCACTTCGGATTCGAGGGGTGTTTGTCTCACATTAGCATAATTCAATCGTCATTCTCAGGCTACTCTCAACTTAACTTTGATTTGTGAGATCACGTTTGCCGTTCAAATAACAAATTTCGGGCCCAATGAGTTGACTTTCACCAACTCCCGTCCAAGCTAACGGTGGCCTACATCTTCTTCCATGCAAAGCTTTAAATGGAGCTATTGGATACTAGCATGATGACTATTATTGTAGGAGAACTCATCTAACGGTAAAATGCACGTCCACATTTGTCACCAGGCTTTGATGGCACAACATCTTAACGTATCGTCAAGCGTTTGAATCGCTCATTCTCCTTGACCGTCGGTTCGCGGATGGAACGTCGTACTCACATGAAGTCGACTACCTATCTCCCTTTGGAACGCCTTCCAAAACTTTGAAGTAATCGGGTATCCCGGATGGTTTTGACGGAAATCGGCACTCCAAGTCTGGATACTACTATGAGATACAACGTGCCATGGTGTCAAAGTTATCATCTTCTCGGATGGCTAAGAAACGAGCCGACTTAGTCACCCGGTCAATTATCACCCAAAAGGTGTCCCGACCACAACTTGATCTAGGTAACTTCGTGATGAAGTTCATATCAATTCGTTTCCATTTACACTCCGGTGTTATTGATTGAACTAGTACATCGGGTGGTTCCTCGTGATCAGCTTTTTTTTTACTTGCAAACACGTGTTGCATTCACTAATGTATCTTGTAATGTCTTTCTTTATTCCCGGCCACCAACACGAGTCTCTTAGGTCAAAATACATCTTTTTGGACTCCGCGTGAACCTAGTCGTCCGACTTGTGAGCTTCATTCATCAGTTGCATCTGAAGCCCACCAAAAATGGGGAACCACAATCATTCAACCAAGTATAAACCGCCATCGTCTTTTCTATCAAATCGTTCTTCGAAGCCATCTCCGTTGCATTATGTTCAATCCACTTCGGTCAAAACCGTGTGGAAGGCTTACGTGATTGGTATAGGTCACACT